>NC_136993.1:14016745-14147114 GCF_032717465.1 Coenobita brevimanus | reverse complement strand
GTAGTTTGTTTAAACTTTATAATAATTTACTCATTTAAAAGAAATAAAAGTTTAGAAAAATAAAAAAATGTCTGATCCCTTCTGCAGAATGGCGATCCCTTTAAGAAAATTAGGCTATATCCTTTGTATCTAACCTATGGATTTTTTTTTATTTAACTTTGGGACGTACTTTAGCATCCTTAGGAACCTTTATTAATTTCAGTTTTCATTATTTAAAGAGGTAAGTAAATAAATAAATAATTAAAAATAGTATAATTATCCAACAGTGATGAACGATCGTTTAATCCATAACAAAAATGAACATTCCAGAAAGCGATCTCTATTTACGGAAAGCTAAAGAGACGTTATAACGATTTTTAACCTCAATTTACATTCTCTTCCATATTGTGCCTCCCTCCCCTTCTCCATACCATTAGCCTTTTCACCAGTGCATGCTAAATTTTATTTTCCCAGGATAATTATTCTTACTGTATTAACAGTAATCTAACCTAACATAACCTAATTTTAATCGGGAAACCAATAGGAATAACAACAGACTAAACTAACCTACCTCGAACAGACTAACCTTACATAACCTGGACCTTCTTGTGAAAAAAAAAAAAATAGTGTTGTTATGGGGTATAATTCAGAAATCTGTTTCCTCGTATCAGGTATGTATGGGTTATTCAGCAAACTGGACATACATTGCCCATGACATTCCTTCACTGACGGGGTATTCTTAGTCCTTCCCTTTTCACGAGTCTCTCCCTCATCCCGAAAATACATCACCACTAGTGAAACCTTTTCCCAACCATACCTTCTTTCTTTCAACATACTCTTTTGCGTTATTTTTAACCATACATCTGAACCTAATCCTCCAATCCTACCTCACAGCAAACGTATCACCGACCCGTATCTTACCTAAGTCTTATCACCAGCCCAACTGAAACTTACCGGCATCATCAACCTTTCTTCAACTCTCCCTTATAACCGATCCAACCACAACTCATCCTTATCGCACTCCCTCCCTAAAATCAATATTCTAACTGCTCCTTCCTCAACTCACCCATATCAGCGACGCTACCTCCAAAACCAACCTCATCACCGACCCTGCTTCACAAATCATCCTTATGCACTGACCCTAATTCAACCGTACCCCAACTTTACCTACACAACTCAGCCTCTGCATTGCCTTGCTGTCAAGCTGCGCCTTCCATTACGGTGGGAAGGAATTGATTGAGTACCTTTTTAAAAGCAAAAAAGGAGAATTCAAAAACCAGAAGCCCTAAATATTATTCCCGCAGTAATTATGTAAATGAATATAAAATAAATATTTGAAACAAAAGCACTCGGGAGCCGAATGCTAATCGCCAGCCAAAATACGTTGTTGGCTATGGCATAAGTTACCTACAAACCAAATTTAAAGACAATTCGCAAAACCCTAAGGAATTCAGCCGCTGTGTTTCACACAAAGCCAATCCGTATTAAGAAATATATAGCATCTGGCATTCGGTCTTTTTTATGAAATCCTCACCAAAAGTAATAGGTTTCTGCACATCCACTTTGCTGCTGTTTTCTGAAGGTTTGGTAAAAATTCATCCACAACATTTCGAGATATTTTGGCAACAGATACAGACACACACTGACAAAAACTACATTGTTTCTCCTTGCTTAAGGAGGACAATAATAGATGAAAGAGCACTTCATCAGGATCATAACTGAGAAAGACGAAGTCCTCCACGATGTTGCTACCCAAACAGCTTCCACAATCGATGAGATACGTCTCAGGAAGGTTTAGAGTGAAGAGAACAATTAAATATATATATATTCCTAGGAGGACAACAGAAGTATGATTCATTTTTTTTTTATGCAAGAAAGAAGGAACCAACGGCCAAGAGCCCACAATACCGTTCCTTCAAAGAAAAAACAAAAACAACACAAAAGAGACCCACATTCAAGATCCGTTCATTTCGAGATGCCTGGACACACTGTGTTTGAAAGACTGGAGATCATAGAAAGTAGGAAATACACAGAGGGAGACAGTTCCAGAGTTGACCTGTTCCATAAATGAAAGACTTGGAGTAACGGTTAACTCTTGCATTAGAGAGTTGGACAGAAAAGGAATGAGAGTTTGTTGCTAGACGGGCGCTATGCACCCGTCATAGACGTGGAGGGATGCAAGCAGACAATTCAGTGGAGCAGTGACCATTGAAGTACCGATAGAAAAGAGAAAAAGATGCAACAGTGTGCCTAAGAGATAGAGGTTGAAGGGAGCCAGCAAGAGGAGGAGAGTTAATGAGGCGAAAAGCCATTGACTCCACTCTATTGAGAAGAGCTGTATGTGGGGAGCCTCCCCACACATGAGAGTTGTACTCTACACAGGAGCGAAGAAAACCCGTGTATATAGTCAAACTGTGCAGGGGTAAAGAAGGTACGGAGTTCGCTTAGCACACCTAATCTCTTGGAAGCAGATTTTACAAGAGATGTAACATGATCTTTGCAAGATAAGTCTCGAGTGAATGGAAACCCCAAGCATGTTCAAGGATGATGCAGAACCGAGCTGGATATTATTAAACATTAGTGGGTACTCCTGTGGAAGGTTGTGTTGGGTTGATAGGTTTAAAAACTGAGTCTTTTGAAGCTTTAAAAACAACAAGATTATCATTACCAAAGTCAGAGATACGAGCCAGGTCAGACATTAGGTGTGCCACAGCCTCAGCCTTTGCTTATTGAAGTAACTGCTGAGATAGACGTTGCAGGAACCGAATGGAAAGGTGAAGGAGTGGAATCATCACCGTAGGATAAAATCAGATGTACAGCTAAGAAGGTCATTGATGGATGAAAGGGAAGAGAGTTGGTGATAGGACAGAGCCCATAGATCTAGCAGAACGATGGCCATCTGCAACAGTGGCTATAGAACAACCAGAAAGGAAGCTGTCAATGAAGTAACAGATAGAAGGATAGAAACCATAAGAGGGCAGTTTGGAAACGAAAGACCTATGCTAGACACGATCGAAAGCTGTTGAGATGTCAAGTGCAATGGCAAAGCTTTCGCCAAAGTCCTCAAAGAAGGATGACCAGGAGTCTGAAAGGTAGGTGAGAAGATCGCCAATGGAGCGTCCTTGACTGAACCCATATGGACGATCAGAAAGAAGGTTGTGATAGGAAAGATGCTTAAAAATTTTTCTGTTAAGAATTGACTCAAAAACTTTTGAGATACAGGATGTTAAAGCAATTGAACGATAATTACAGGGTTGGGAATGGTCATCCTTCTTTGGGACTGGCTGAATGAGAGCAAACTTCCAGCAAGAAGAAAACGTACAGGTTGATAGACAAAGATGAAAGAGTTTACCTAGGCATGGTGTAAGCACAGAAGCACAGCTCTTGAGGACAACAGAAGGGACTCCATCAGGCCCATATGCCTTATTGGTATTCAGGTCAGTGATGGCAGAAAATACATCAGCTGAAGAAATTTTAATGTCAGCCATGAGGATGTCAGAGGGGGGAAATGATGGAGTAACAGCACCGGAATCGTCTAAGGTGGAATTGAAGGAGCAAGTTGCAGAAATGAAGAAGAGTTGCAGAAATGAAGAAGAGTCGGACAGTGGTTCCAGGCATCTCGTTGAGTCATCACCGGGACAGGGGCGGACGGGGGTATTTATGGTCCTCCCCCTGGGGACTTCAAGGCCTGGATTATTGTGTGCCTTTTTTTTTTTTTTTTTTAAAGGAAGTGTAGTGTGTACTGTGTATGCAGATTGGTGTTGACAGAAAAACTTGTATTGGAGAGCATGCTGGCCTACTCTCTGTGCTACTGAAACATTGAAAAAGATCAGCAAAGGGGAATGGTCAGGAACTAGTCACGAGGGCTGATGAAACGGGAGCTCCAGCTCTTCCAGTCTGCAGGTTTTCATCCACCTTGGGAGTACTGTCCTTGCTTGACTTGTGCCACAGTCTACTCAAGTTTTAAAGGCACTCGTTACAATTGGAATTTGACTGGACCTAGTTCCTGAACACTACTCAGTCTGCTCAGAAATGGTGAGAGAGATCTTGAAATTCACCACAACCTGACCAAGGAGGAAAATTGCAAGGTGTATGGCCAGCTTGAACAAACTGGTCTATCATATGTCCACAGACTTCAAAGAACGAGAAAATCAAGATCTCCCGACTTCACCATCCACCAAGATGCATGTAGCAGAATAAGGCACGAAAAGATATGACGAAAGTGGATCACCCTGAGAGAAAGTGGACCCACCTGGAACAATGCTTGAGGTGATATGAGTAAGACCAAACAACCATGGCTGCACTTTCACCAGCCACGTCTGTTCTAACTGTACTGAAGCAAGGCACTTCTACATAAGCTGTACCGCCTCCTCCTTGTCCTGTACAATCTGCCTCAAGGCAAGACACTTAGTCGTTAGCAGGGAATGGAAAATATGAAACTCTGTTATTCAAGTAACAAGATCCCACCAGGAAACACCCACTGAACATCCATCCACTGCACTCCCACGAATTGCTACCAGCAAGACATGACCCAGATACCACACAGTCTACGCCGAAGCCACTGCTAAATTTACGTCAGCTGAGTTAGGAATGACCCGAAACCAACAAGGAATACTTGATTTGACTGAAACAGATACACAAACATGCGACAACATATACCAGTTGCTGAAACATTCTGGAGAGGAGACAGGAAGCTGATGGCGTGATACATCGCTCATCTTTTCCAAGAAAATGGTCTGTTAACCATCAAAATCCAAATCTCACTATTCCCAGGACCATCACGGTAATGTAAGCCCCATATACCAAGAAAATCGTCATCAAGCAATCCATCAACAGAGACTAGACTCCCAGAAACCTCAGGCGGGTAGATTCCAACAAACGACCTGTCACGAGGACGAGATCCCAGAGTCCATCATCATCATCATCCTAAGCAGGCCGAAAACGACCCGCAGTTCAATAGGCACCAGATGGGAAAGTTAGAATATGCACCAGAAATTACCTAAGACATCAGAGAAGACCAAAACAAAGACTTAATCCAAAAGAAGATGCCACAGAGGACTATGCAAAAGAAGATGGAAAGCTGTAAACATCATTTAAGTAGAATCCAAGCTCTCACAAGACGACTCCCATTCCACAATATGGATCATCCAAGTTGTCAAACAGTGATTAAAATGGAGGGCAAACGTTCTAGAAGTCAAAAATTAACACCCACGTCCAAAGAAGAATGTTTGCATACTACCCTGAGCACGCCAGCAACAGCAGCAGATCCCTCATGCCAATAATTAGGATAAACAAGGACTTGCTGCTTCCTTCTCAGTGGAGGAAAATTCATTCTAAAATATATGTGCTAGTGCATAATACTAGTCGCCAATTCGAGTGGCCAACCCCGAGGGAATACTACTTAATCTGATTTACTGTTTAAGCAATGAATAATCCTATCTTCTATGATCCAGTTCGTTATAATGATATCGCCAAGGGTGATTTTATTCGCAGTCCTCAGTTCATGACAATTTCAAGAGATTGTCAAATCGTTGTCGATCTTGTTGTAGGAGTTATTGAGACTAATGTTATCTGTCTAACTATCTATATATCTATCTATCTATCTATCTCTTTATCTACTGTACTGTATATATAAATATCAGCGTGTATGTGTGTGTGTGTGTGTGTGTGTGTGTGTGTGTGTGTGTGTGATCCGCTTCCTTCCTATACATTTCCTATCCTTCGTATTAGTTAGTCCCTTGCTGTAAGGTTAACTGTCGTAAGAAATTGTGCAGCGCAGAGCATGTAGGGAGTTCTGAATGCATTCGAGAAGAGCCCCTGTTTACTCACTTGGTTCTTGCCTGTCAAGAAGCACAGTGCACTACAGTGTCACAGATACAGTACATAATCGTGTTTCATATTCTCTCTGATGTGTTTTTTGTGTGTTTCTTAAAATTAACAATCCATTCTGCTTTCATTGAGTTATGACTGGCACAGGTAGTGAGGCATTCTTCGGTCCAATTGTTAGGAGCGAGCGACCGAAGCAAGCCAACGATGTTTACTCTCAGTTATATATGGAGATGAATGGCCTGGCCCAAACCGACCGTCACACTAGGCAGAAGATAATATCTTTACTCCTATGTAAGTAGAGTTGAAATTCTTTTAGCATGTGATACACTTATTCGTAATTTTGTTATATAGAAGTCTACAAACTCATGCATAAAAGCGTAGGAATCCCTTGGCATCTTGAGATTTCGAAGGGATTGCTTGGCTTTTATCGATGAATGCCCCTGTAATAAAATCAAAATTAAACATAGATAACACTATGCTGTTACAACCCAAGCACATACCCTCCACCTCCCTGCACACGTAACCAAGCGTTTAACGATCCTTACCTCGCCTCCCCTTGTAAAACAGAGATAACAGGTCGCACTGAAATCTCAGATTTATTTTACATTTTCATTATTTAAAAAAAATAGAAACTACTTAAGGCACAGCATTCTACCTATCACAAGGCACCACTTCACTATAAGACACATAACTATTTGAAATTTCATGACTATTATGAATACGTTCTGGTTCTGGCTTCAGATTCCCTATGCAGATTGCTTTGAAATTTCTTAGAAAACCTTTTTTTTTTTTTTTTAACAACTTAAGACACAGTATTCTACCTGTCAAAAGGCACTAATTCACTATAAGACACATAACTGAAGAATTTTTACTCAATATTTAATACTTTCTGACATTTCCTCCGGAAATAATATCTCTACATCCAGCCGCCCAACCCTATGGACTGACACCAGCGATAACAATACTCTTCTCTAACTTTGTGAGGTGGAGGGTAAAATGATTTTTCGGCATAACACTGTATTTTTTGGCATCAGTTATAGCAATTAAATATCAGAGATTCTGCGTATATATTGTATAAGAGGGAAATTGTGATAACACTTGCTCTCTCGTCACGAACTAACAAATAGCACTTTACTGGTTAGTTTTATTAAGTTGCATAATTATGTAACTGTCAGACATCTATCAATAAGGGGATCCACTCCTCTCCTCGCTTTTCAGCTGTCTTTCCCATCATCCTTACCTTCACAATTTTCCCCATCTCCACGACAAATTTGCCTATTTTTTCCTTCCTTTTTTGACCCCCCCCCCCCAAACACACACTCCTCTCATCGCCTGTTTAGCCCTTGCTTTTAATTTTACTGCTTTCTCTCCACTCCCAGATGATATTCCTTTCCGTTCTCACTTTAAATTTCGCTCCCCCACTGTCCTTGTAGCTGTTCAGCGAATCCTGTCTTTCTCTTTCTCACTGCATGTTCTCAAAACTTATCCAACTAAATCCATCAAAACAACGTTTCTTCTACTTCTCATTGTATTAATCCAAGTGCACAAGTTCCAGTTACTTTTGTTTGCTATTGCATCCATGTCCTTGTATTTGCAATTGCTATAAGTTTGTCACTTCCTGTATTTGCGCTGTTGTGAGTACCTCTGCATGTACTGTACTGTAAGCTATGATGTCTAGTGGTTGTCCTAATCTCAGAGTGAGCCGTACGGAAATTACTTCGGTCATCAGAGAAGAGATGTGATGACTGGCAGACTTAATAAAGATACATCAGCATTATTATTTTATTATTTAAATACCCATATTTATTACTGACAAGTACAAATATCTTTTCATGGCCGATTAATCTTACTACTTACCTTCGTAAAAGGGAGCCTAGAAGCCCCGAACCAGTTATTACAGTTGTTGTGGATACTAATTTATCCGAGATGTTATTGTAGTTTTGGATAATTCCTCGATGTGAAGTGTTGCAGACAAGCAGTGGATGTTGAGAATGAGAGAGTGTCCTTCCCTTCGAGGATGATTCAGGTGATAAATGGGCGAGAGATGTCATTCCAGCACACAGCAGCAGCAACATACTCGACCAGAGGTAGCAGTGCCACTTCATTATGCAGTTCACTACACCTGTACCCAGTAGTCTGATAAGACTGATATTCTCCGATAGGGCGAAGTCATTCTAGTTACTTCTGTTACTATTAATATCTTCCGATAAGAGGGTACTCCTCTAGTGAAAGGACTAATGAAGGATGCATAACTCTACTCAGTCCAAAATCTTTCTCTCAAGCTCAACATAATATTCTACAGATAATATGCATATCAACTATTAAAGCTACTCTCATTCTTTGTGTGTGTGTGTGTGTGTGTGTGTGTGTGTGTGTGTGGAAACTTGCTGAGTCATCCTATTGGCAAAGCATGTGAAATACAACGCGTAATTGGTTAGAAAATGTTGACATATACCGGTAATCATCCATAGGATTTTGCCTCACCCATAGCTGTGGCAAAATCAAGTTTGTCCCAAACTGTGCCACTAAATCACTGAGTCACTGGATTTTATTTTTTATATATGGTGTGTTGAGGATCAGGGATAATGGTAGCATGTTTGCTGTGTAACTGGAGTGTGTTTGGGATGTGTCAGAGGTGCGTACAGTGTACATCTGTGATGTGTCTGTGGCGTATCTGAGTGGTGGAAGGGTGTATCGAAAGACAGGACAACTTTTGAGATGTCTTGAGGTGATGTACAAGTCTGGGTGGGTGCTAGTGTGAAACTTGTTTTTCTGTTTGGTTTTCCATTTTCCACTCAATTAACGCCGGAATGCCGCAAGGATCAGTTCTGGCTCCAACCCTATTCCTAATTCATATTAATGATCTCATATATGTTACCAATAATCCCATCCATTCATATGCAGATGACTCAACACTTCACAGTTCATTCATACTTAAACATCCATTCACAAACTTTAATATCTCTAACTCACAACTAGATGCAGCCATCTTCATAAATCAAGACACATCTAGGGTCAGTGCATGGAGACAAAATAACCTTGTCACATTTAATGCTAGTAAAACCTAGTATATACACTTTACTAATAGACAGATATTTTGCAAGATTTCTGTATAACCTTCAATGCTACTAATATTCCAGTCTCCAAAAGTATTGAAATTCTCGATTTCACTTAACAGTCCCCTCAGCTAGACGTCTCATGTCATATCACTTGCTAAAACTGCCTCAAAGAAACTTGAATTATTGCACAGAGTTCGTAACTTCTTCACTGACGAGCAGTTGACTAGAATTTATAAGAGTCATGTGCACTGTCAGCTGGAATATTGCTCACTCTTGTGGAGTGGATGTGGAGGGGTAGCACTAAAGCAAATTTTTAAAAATCAGAACAAAATTGTTAGAATTATTAATAACTCTTATGTTATAAATGAACTACCTCCTCCACAGGTAAGAAGGAATGTTGCTTACCTTGCATTATTTTACAGATGTTTTTATGGCAAATGCTCAGACGAAGTTGCATCCATTGTGCCACCTCTCCATTCCTTCCCTTGTCCTACACGGGAATATGGTAGCGTTCATGATTGGAATGTCACACTGTCATATTGCAGAACTTCCGCCTATCAGAAATCTTTTATTCCCCGAACTGCATCTCTTTGGAACTCGCTACTCCAAAGTTGTTTCTCCCTAAACTTCAACCTACAGCTGTTCAAGGCCAACTGTTGCAGTTTTTTTGTGACATGGAGAACACCATTAATATGGTGTATGGATTTTTTTTTTACTTTTGTTTTTCCTTCCTCTGTTCTGTTATCTGAAAAAGTAATTATTTTCTATCATCTCCCCCGTCCACCAATTACTATATGATATAGGCTTTTTAAACACATTTATACTAATAACAGGGTACTGAAATGACAAGCTTCAGGATGTGTATATTATTGACAATATGTCGGCACTAAGTAGAATCAAACATTGCAATATACCAGTAACACTGTGAACAACTCAACTTGAATGTTCAAAAAGTCATTAAGTCGAGTGTTTGTGTAACTAATGATATGAGGGTGGGACTCTCAAGTACAGTATATTTAAGAACGGTTCCCTGTTGTAACTTTTTTTTCATTAAGAACAAGGGCAAGGGACTGCACTGTTTTCATATATACTCTGCTCCTCCTACAAATATCGAAGTAGAGGAAAATCGTTGTAGGTTATTTTAAGGGCAGCGAGGGAAGGGAAAGTGCAAAATCTTCCTGTATATGTTTAGTTCTTCCAGCAGAAAAACAAGTCTGAGTTATGACAAGGAAGCGATCGTATGTTTGAAAATCCCACCCCAGTATATCAAAATGGGTCAATCTTTGACTGAAAAGTTGACAAGTACTAGGGCGCATTTTTTTTTCTATTCTTGCTACTTCCAGACGATATTATTGAAGCTGAATAAGACCTCTAACTGAAGGGGTTAATGAAATGGATATATATTTAATGACTTCACTTCGAAAATCCTTCCTCAGTTGAATGAAGAAGTATCGAGATAGTAAAAGAAAAATGGCGAAGCTCATGTCTTGTATAGCGCAGGTTGAACTCCCTCAGTCCTATGATGTGTTTTCCATTTTATTCTTAGTACCTTCGGAATCGAATTGAATTACTAAATATCAACTTGGCACAGAAACATCTCGGTCATATGGCGCCGGAAAAAAAAAAGTAAAAACCATAATAGAACAAAAATAATATCTGCTTCAATGATTAAATTACTAAATGATTTTTCTTATTAAATATACATATCAATCAATTGAAAAAAATGGAGGAGGCTTGCTTCCTTCAGAAAATTTTAAAAAGTAAGCCGAATAGACAGATGTTCCTCCAAGCATGGAAGACAGACAGTAAGCAACATCTGCCCTGGTACCTCCGGACGATCTGACTCAGCTTGGGAGAGACTTGGACGGGTTAGAAAATAGGCCTCACTTAATCCTGCAGTATAAGAAGGCCGTCCTTAGCTGAATACCATCTCCTGGTGGGATTAAAAATAAAACAAAAAGTACATCATCCACTTCAAGGGATTAACAACGTGAAAAATTGTCTCTATGCAATGAATTTATGTTTAGCATCAGGGTACTCTAGCTGTGCGGTGGCAATGACATCTGTTGTTGAGCTTCCATGTTCTTTATAATGTAAACAATCATTTGTGGATACAGTGTTTTCATTTGAACAACTCACGACATAAAGAACTTTAGAAACATTGAAAAATTTTCCTTGGTACTTTCAAGCATCCCAAATTCGTGCACCACTGTGCCCTAAGTACTTCCCCTCCATGCCCGAGAATCCGTCAGTCCTCATAAAAAACGAATTATCTAAGCAGTACGGGTATAAAGAAGAGTACGTCGGATTGTGGCCTCCAAACATATCATCTGCGTAAGTGCCGTCCCAGTAATGTCTCTCTAGGTCTTGGTAAGTTAACCCTGCATCCGAGTGTATAAAACTGCCCCTGTCCGGAAGTGGATAGAAATTGTAGCGAAGCTTGTTCTTCGATTTGCTTGAGAGGTCACTGCCTTTCTTCACTGATCTTCCACTTCTAGATTTCCTGTTAACATTTCCTTCCCGCTTCCATCGCCTGATCCACCTGCACACTGTGGTGACGCTTATACCGCAGTCTTGAGCAATAGCGCGGACTGGCAGTCCACTGTGCCACATCCACACAAACTTCATCCTTTCTGACAACGTTGTGGGTCTATAGTTGTGCAGCTTTTCCATCATAGATGCTTCTGTGTAAAAGCCAAATACAAACTATTAATTGCTGAGGTAAAAATTAGAAGAGTAACTGAAGTGATGCATTGCCTGTTTTAACGTGTGAGTACGAGACGCCCCATATTGGCTGAATAAATCGTTTGGCATTTCTCAAACAAAAACATGTGTTTATCTCCTTTGCACTGAGGTGGTTAAGATATTATTTAGGTTATTATTCGGTGCCATATGGAGAAAGGGATGTGAATACATATACACAGTATATAATCATGGTCCCCAAAATTCGTTATGAAAATTTCGAGAATACTTTGAATTATTTTACTTGCACTCACTGTAATACTGACTTCTGCAACATTTCATTTTCATTAACTTTTACCACTGTTGCACCAGTCGAGCAGGGCTGTACTCCCAAGGTGGATGGAACGCTGATGACAGGGAGGGCTAGATCACCCGTTTCATCAGCCCTTGGGACTAGTTCCTGGGCATCGCCCTTTGCTGAACTTTTTCAGTGTTTCAGTAAAACAGAGAGTAGGCCAGCATGCTCTCCAGTAGAAGTTTCTCCGCGCACCAGTCTACTTGTACAGTACACACTACACTTCGTTTTCAAAACTAAAGAAAAGAAAATGATGGACATTAACCATGCCTCAGAGTCCCTAGGGAGGGGGGAACATAAATGCCTCTACCATCCACCCCTCTTCCGGTGACGACTCCTCGACTTGCCTGGAACCACTGTCTGAATCACTTCTTCATTCCTGCAACATTCGTGGCCTTTCCTCCAACTTTCTCTCTGTTGAACACTACCTTCCCTCCGCTAAACCTCACTTTCTCTTTTTAACCGAGACTCATTTGTCTGAAGCAACTGACAGCCAAACCTTTTCTGTATCCTCCTACTTTTTCTGTACCGATTTCAAAGCCAAAGGTGACTGTTGTGTATATGTATGCAACAACTTATCTTGCTCTCGTGTTCCTGAACTTCATTCTTCCGAATTCTCTACTTTCTGGCTTTGGCTCTCCTGTCATTCTCTGACTAAATATAACTACGCTGTTTACTTATCCCATGATTCTACTGACTATCAAAAATTCTTCCACTATCTTACTTCTACAATGGAACACATTCTGTCCATTTCTTATTTCTCTGAAATCTCCATTCTAGGAGATTTCAATGTTCCCCACCACCTTTGGCTCTCCCCTCCTTTCATTGATCCACCTGGTGAACAAGCCTACATCTTTTGTATTTTTGATGACCTAGAGCAGCTTGTACAGCACCTACCCATATCCCTGACCGCCTTGGAGAGAGCTCCAACATACTTGACCTCTTCTTTACAACTAATCCTTCTGCATACACTTAATCGTTTCTCTCCATTTGGCTCCTCCGATCACAACCTTATTACCTTAACCTGTCCTATCACTCCGGCACAGCCTGTGGACCCTCCAAAGATATGTTGACTGTGGCACTTTGGATCTGTGGATTGGGAGGCCCTCAGGCAGTACTTCTTTGATTTTCCCTGGAATGATTATTGCTTCCATGGCCGAGAGCCATCTGAGTATGCCTTGCACATTACGGAGGTTATTCCCTCGGGCATGGAAGCATACATTCCTTTCTCATATCCTTTAACTGATGCAAGAAAGCCTTGGTTTAATCACGCTTGTTCTAATGCTGTCTGCACCAGGGAGAGGGTCTATAAAAGGTACCAGAGCCAACCCACCCCTGATTCATATCTTTTTTATGTATCTGGCTGGAATCGTGCTAAACCTGTTCTTTGCTCTGCTAAAAAAAAAATCACATGTACTAAGTGCTCTCAACTCTCCAACTCAAATTCTTCCCGCTCCTTCCTGCACCTTGCCAAAAACCTTTCTAACAACTTCACTTCATCATCCTTCCCTCCGCTTTTCTACTCTGATGCTCTGTAGCTATTTCTTCCACTGATAAAGCAGATCTCTTCACTCAACTTTTCCCTCCAATTCCACCGTAGACAATTCCGCTGCTGTTCCTCCGTCACTTCCCCCCTCTGACTTCCTCATGGCTTACATTTAAATTTCTTCAGCTGATGTAATTTCTGCCATCAATGGCCTCAATACTATCAAGGTGTATGAACCTAATGGAATCCCTCCTGTTGTCCTCAAGAACAGTGCTTCTATGCTTACACCCTGCTTTGGTAAACTCTTTCGTCTTTGTCTTTCAACTTCTACCTTTCCTTCTTGCTGGAAGTTTGCTTTCATTCAGCCAGTCCCAAAGAAGGGTGACCATTCCCAACCCTCTAACTATCGTCCAATTGCTTTAACATCCTGTCCCAGAAGTTTTCGAGTCTATTCTTAATAGATAAAATTTAAAGCATCTTTCCTATCACAACCTTCTTTCTGATCGTCAATATGGGTTCCGTCACTGACGCTTCACTGGTGATCTTCTCACATACCTCTCAGAATCCTGGTCATCCTCCTTTCGGGACTTTGGCGAAAGCTTTGCCTTTACACTTGACATCTCAAAGGTTTTCGATTGAGTCTGGCATAAGTCTTTAATTTCCAAACTGCCCTATTACGGTTTGTATCCTTCTATCTATGCCTGTTCATCTACAGCTTCCTTTCTGGTCGTTCTATAGCCGCTATTGTAGATGGTCATCGTTGTTCTCCTAGATCTATCAACAGTGGTGTTTCTCAGGGCTCTGTCCTATCACCAACACTCTTCCTTTTTTCATCAATAATCTAAGTTGTACATCTAACCCTATCCACTCCTACGCTGATGATTCCACCCTTCATCTTTCCTTTCGGTTCGTGCAACGTCCATCCCAGCAGCTACTTCAACAAACAAGGGATGAGCCTATGTCACACCTAATGTCTGACTTCGCTCCTCTCTGACTGGGGTAAATAGTCTTGTTTTTAATGCATCAAAGACTCAGTTCTTACACTTATCAACCTGGCAAAATCTTCCACATGAGTACCCTCTGATGTTTATTAATATCCAGCTCAATCCTGCATCATCCTTGAACATGCTTGGGGTTTCATTTACTCGGGATGTATCTTGGAAAGATCATATTACATCTATTGTAGATTCTGCTTCCAAGACATTTGGTGTGCTAAGCCGACTACGTACCTTCTTTACCCCTTCACAGTTGTTGACTTTATAAACGTGTTTTATTCGCCCCTGTGTAGGGTACAACTCTTATGTGTGGGGAGGCTTTCCTGATATAGCTCTTCTCAATAGGGTGGAGTCAAAGGCTTTACGTCTTATAAACTCTCCTCCTCTAGTTGGCTCCCTTCAACCTCTGTCTCTTCACCGCACCGTTGCATCTTTATCTCTTTTCTGTCATTACGCCCATGGTTACTGCTCCCCTGAACTGTCTGCTAGCATTCCTCCACCTCCACGATTGGTGCTTAGCACCCCTCTAGTAACAAACTCTTATCCCTTTTCTGGCCTACTCTCTAATGTACCATTATTCCCAGTCCTTCATTTATGCAACAGGTCAACTCTAGAATTGTCTCCCTCCGTCTGTTTTTCCTACTTCTTATGATCTCCAATCTTCCAAATGCAGTGTGTCCAGGCATCTCGAAATGAATGGATCTTGAATTTGGCTCTCTTTTGTATTGTTTCTCTTTTTTTCTTGAAAGGAACTGTTATGCGGGCTCCTAGCCTTCGGTTCCTTCTTCCTCACATAAAAAAAAAAAAACATGATCCTGCATTACCCCAAATCAGCTAACTCAGACTTAGCAGAGTAGTGTTATGTCATGACTTTTTTTTTGTTATATGTCCGACTCTGGGCATAGGCTTCACAGCCCGTTATCAAGGTCCAGTAGTCCTCCATCCATACACCTCCACATGTCACCACTTTGGCACTAACACCCACCATCCATAATGAATACATGCTAGGGCTGTCTCATACAGGACTGTGTATTGGTATTAGTGGGTGTATTTTCACATGTTGGCGGGTCGTCTGGTAGATCAGTAAAGTCTGCTTTAATGAAATTCAAATCCTTAAACTGTTCCCTGCCCTTGCGGGGATTTGAACCTGGGTCCATTAGGACTGAAGGCCAACTCTCTACCAATTTGGCCACTGCATCCCCCACAGTTTTCATAAATATTTGCAGAATCTGAGATTTAACAACTTTCTGTTTTAATTAGATATAGAGTTTTAAATTAGTTAGATTTTATATATTTAATGAGTCACATCAGCTGACCCATGGAACTACGTTCTAGAACGTTCTATCATGGCTTGGCCTAGACAGCCACACCCGCAATGCATATAAATGACCAGCTACAAGCCGTTCATCAGTTATCTCATATTCTCGCTGTTGATTACATCGTTTCAAACTGAGTACAGTATATCAAAACATCATCTCCAATGAAACTCAACTAAACAAGGTTTTACTCTTAGATTGTCAAGCAATTGCTATGGTGAAATACTGAGTAGTGTTACGTCAGGTAGCAACTAAACACCATCATGTTTGATCTCTTTGTAGGCTTTCGGTTTTGGACATCTCTAGATCTCTCATGGCATGTGTGACCCGAAAACAGGATCATGCTTGGCTGATTGACTTTCCATCTGACGTGATACTCAAAAGGCGTCTCCCATCTTGGGTACTAGTCCTACAGTGGTATTTCAAGTTACACCATCGCAAACAGAGGGAAGTAAAAAGTGCAGCAATGCAGTTGTTAGCGAATCAATGTGCATCTGGGAGAAGGAGCAAATCCCAACTGCAGAAGAGTGGAATGACATTTCTAAGGTGGAAAATAGGGTGAAGGGAAAAGCTCGACGATCTACACCACAGATAAAGAGAGAAGATGAGTTTTAAGTGAGACTCAATGACTTATTTGATATTGCCCATGTCGAGGCTTTTCAGCTCATTAAAGTTCCCAGAGGATCCTAAATTCCGCAGAGTACAATGGGAGCCAAGGGATTTGGGCTCCATAGTCAGCGTGGACAAAATCCTGACATAAAAAGAGGAGCAAGCTCTTCAACATAACCAGTTGATGACAAAGAGAGTGCAACAAATAAAAAGGGAATGAACAGTGAGAGAGGAGACTGTCGAGTTGACATACCAAACAGCAGTGACAGCTGCAGTGATTAAGCCAATGATAACGAGAGTAGTAGCACTCTTCCACTGCAAAAAGGTTGTGCCATACTTCATTGTTGCGTCAGAGCTGAGTGCAGTACTTGACTGCATACTAAAGTCAGTGACCGTTCGGCAATTCACATATTATCCGTAGCAGCTTCCCCCTTGGGTCATCAATGCTCATAGTAGACAATCAGTTTGTCGTTGATCAGAATATCTAGGTGAACCCAACAGAGGGCGACCATGGAATGATCATGGACTCTTTTGCATGCGACAGGAGCCTAATCATCCAATGAGATGGGAAAATCCTTCCAGATGACGGTAAGAAGGTTGCTGTGTTCCTGTCATCGTCACTGTCACTAACACAAGTGAAACTGAAAAGCTTCTTTGTGTACTGAAGATTTCTACAGGGACTGTGCAAGCTTCTACTGTGATGCAATGTCTTAAGGACTGGGAGTTATCAGAGAAGGTGGTCGGTATGAGATTTGATACAATGTCAAGTAACACTGGATCAGCATTAGGTGCATGCACTCTTCTGCAGCAAAAGTTGTGATGTCCACTATTTCATTTTGTATGCTGTCATCACATCTTGGAATTGGTTGCAGGAAAAGTTTTTACAATGTGTTTCGGCCTGTCTTCTGTTCCAGATACACTCATATTCAAGCGTTTTCAAACAAGATGGAAAACCATCGATAAAGAGAATGCTATTGATTCCTGTTTATCTGGATCCTACAGTGGCCAGCACGTTTTGCCGTTGCAAAGAACAGGTTGTGTCATTTTGCATCAAGGAACTTGAATTTGTTCGACCTAAAGATGATTACCATGAACTTCCTGAGTCAGTCACCATTCTCTTTGGTGAGCGTCCACCAAAGGCATCTTTCAACTTCTTCTGGCCAGGTGCCCTTAACCGTGCAAGGTGGGTGGCCCGCATGATCTACAGAATCAAGATGTATTTGTTCCGAGCTCAGTTTCAAATGGTAGCTGCTGAGCTCATTGCGATGAGTCAATTTATGACACTCATAGGGGTATTGTATATCAAGGCCTGGTTCGATGCTCCGTCAGCTACTGCTGCTCCAGCTGGAGTTCTAGCATTCTTGAAAGGACTGCTCTCCTCTCCTGATTCCAGCTTTGCCTTGTTCACTGGCAAAAACTCACCAATCACCTGTGGCACCTGAGTGAAGAGGTTGCCGGACACTATATTCAATGGGACAATTCCCCTCAATGTTAAGCGTAAGATGGTGGTCGTGCATAAGGGGGAACACAACGAGAATCTTCAGCCAAGAGCACATGTTGACCTAGCAACAAAGGAAATCATCGCTTATAAGACTGTAGCAAGTTTCAACACATCTGCCTCAAACCGGATTTTTTAGGAATTTGGCATCAATATGGACTTCCTAGACAGACACCCAGCTGATTGGGAGGACGGCTTCTCCTTCCAGTCAGCACGACAAGTACTGGGCTCGACTGCCGTTGTAAGTGACTTTACCGAGCTTGGAGTAGCTCTTATACAGGACTATAATCAAGTCATTACAAAAGGCCAACAGCAACGACAATATCTACTGTAAGTTTTAAGTGGCATCGTCACAAATTCCCTGGCACGATCAAAGCAGGAACTCCACCTACCTGCTCCCGGAATTAATTATTGCTTGTGAAATGTGCTGGTTTGTAATTTGTTGGCCGTGTTTTGTATTTACTTGTCTAGTTGTCAATAAACCAGAATTATATGAATGAAGTGTTTTCGCTCCTCAATTATCCCACTGAAATAAGTAAAATTTTCTACAGTCTTCGTTTCAGTACCGAAAACTGGAATATAGCTATCCTCCGGCTTGAACACTAAAAACCCACAATATTCCCCGCACGTGTAACAGTAGTTAATAAGGTCATTTAAGGATAATATTTGGCATCAAGCATTTTCTTCTCTGTATGAATTATATTTTAAGGAAGTGCCTTTAGAAAAATTATATATATATATATATATATATATATATATATATATCTATATATATATATATATATATATAAACATATATATATATATATATATATATATATATATATATATATATATATATGCTCGTAGAGAGGTCGATGATGGGAATGGTTGCTGATACGAGGGCTGTGAGAGGACGATGTGGAGGTCTGTCAGATCATATGATTGTGGTATGGAAGATCAAGCTGAAAGGAGTAAGGTGGATAAGGAGAGAGAGAAGCAGTCAGGGAGAAAGATTGAAATTTGACAAGCTGAGGATCAAAGAAATGGCAGATGAATACAGGACCAAATTAGATGACGAGTTAGAATTACTGAATTGGAATGAAATGGATCTGGACAGATAGTGGAATGCATATAGGGATTGCTTAGTTAGGAATGCTAAAGCGGTATGTGGTGTGGCAAGAGTAACAACAAAATAGAAAGGTACGGCATGGTGGGATGAGGAGGTAAAGAGAGCGGTGGAGGAAAAGAGGAAGAAGTGGCTAAAGTGGTTACAGGATAGGGGCAGTTGAAATAAGAACTGAATATGTTGAGAGCAAGAAGCACGTAAAGAGACTAGTGAAGAGGAAAGAGAAGGAGGTAAATGAGGAACTAGGAAGAAAAATGAATGCAAACTACTCTGAAAATAGAAAGTTATTCTGGAAAGAGGTGCGGAAATGTAGAAGTGAAAGCGGTAAGAAATGAGATGGTGTGAAGGATGCAGGTGGTAGATTATTAACCCATGGAAATGAGGTAAGGACCAGATGGAAAGAATATTTTGAAAGCCTGATGAATGGGAATAGAGAGAGCAGAGCAGCTGTAAACATGATTGGTTTTGGGGGTGTGCGGAGAAGGAATGCAGTGCCAGGAGACGTGACACTCGCACAGGTGAAGAGTCTGTGAAGCGGCTGAAAAATGGGAAAGCAGCAGGGGTTGATGAGGTGTATGCAGAGATGCTTAAATGTAGTGGAAAGAATGGAATGAAGTGCTTGTTGGAGATATGTAAGAAGGCATGGATGAGTGAAACTGTGCCTGCAGAGTGGAAAAAGGCTGTGATTGTACCCCTGTACAAAAATAAAGGTGAACGAAGTGAATGCAAGAATTATCGTGGCATAAGCTTACTGAGTGTGGTAGGGAAGGTATATGGAAGAATTATTATAGAGAAAGTAAGAGAGATATCAGAAGTCCTAGTGAGTAATGAACAGGGTGGCTTTAGGAGTGGCAGAGGAGGTGTGGACCAAATATTTGCAGTGAGACAGATGGTAGAGAAGGCTTGTGAGAAGGACCATAAGGTGTTTATGGCATTCATGGATCTGGAAAAAGCATATGACAAAGTGGACAGAGAACGATTGTGGAAAGTTTTGTGCATGTACGGTGTAGAGGGTAAGCTGTTAGGTGCCGTCAAGAGTTTGTATGATGGTAGTGAAGCATGTGTCAGGGTTAATGGGCATCTAAGTGAATGGTTCACAATCAATGTAGGCGTGCGACAAGGTTGTGTGATGTCCTCATGGTTGTTCAGTGTATATATGGATGGGATGATGAGAGAAGTGAAAACACGAGTAATGGAGAAAGGGATGGCATTGGTAATGAATGGTGATGGATGGAATATCTCAAATTTGTTGTATGCTGATATTGCAGTACTGCTTGCAAGTACCGGACAAGAACTTGGTAAGCTAGTGCAGAGTTTTGCTGATGTCTGTAAGCGTCGTTCCTTGAGAGTAAATGTAGAAAAGAGTAAAGTGATGGTTATTGAGAGAGAAAGTGACTCCCAGTGCAATGTAATAGTGAATTGAGAGAGACTGGAATTGGTGAGAGTTCAATTCCTCGGTACAGTGATAGAAAAGAGAGGAAAATGTGCAAAAGAAGTTGAAAGTAGAGTGACACAAGGAAGAAAAGTAGCTGGTGCAATGAAGGCCTTGATAAGAAACAGAGGCTTGAGTGTTGCAGCTGCATGAGGCTTACATGAAGGAGTGTTAGTGCCAACTTCAACATGGATGTGAGACTATGGTGTGGCATGAAAATGAAAGTCAAGAGTAAGAGCAGTGGAGATGGGACTGCTGAGGAATGTATGTGGAGTACAGAGGGTGGATAGGATACGAAATAATGTGATTCGTGAAAGATGCGGAGTGAAGAAGTCGGTGGACACCAGAAATGAAAAGAGTGTACTGAGATGGTATGGTCATGTGGAGAGAATGGATAACGATAGATTGGTGAAGAAGGTATATCTAAGCGAATTCGAGGGAGGGAGGAGGCGAGGTAGGCCAAGGAGAAGGTGGAGAGATATGGTGGATGAATGTGTGAGGAAGAGAGGTTTGGAAGTCGGCTAGGGAACTGACAGGAATTTGAGCTGGCTGGATGAATTTTGTGAGGAGATATGCATGATCATGGATTTTTGGCACCCTTTTTTAACGCGGCAGCGTCTGGATAGACTCTGTCGGATACGATATGTGAAGCTACAGAAAGTGGTGAATGTTTTTGGCGTATCCGATAAAGCCAGGATTCCGGGGTCTTGAATGATGAGAGAATGGAAGCGTGGCCCATTGGATTGGGCAATTTTGGGCTGTCTGGACATTGCTACTCCTCACCCTGCCCTTGTGTGGGAAAGGAGGTCCAGATGATGATGATGATGATGATGATGATTATATATATATATATATATATATATATATATATATATATATTTATATATCTATATATATATCTATATATATATATATATATATATATATATATATATATATATATATATATATATATATATATATATATATATATATATATATATATATATATCTCTCTCTCTCTCTCTCTCTCTCTCTCTCTCTCTCTCTCTCTCTCTCTATATATATATATATATATATATATATATTAATATATATATATATATATATATATATATATAAATCTATATATATATATATATATATATACACATTCTCTCTCTCTCTCTCTCTCTCTCTCTCTCTCTCTCTCTCTCTCTCTCTATATATATATATATATATATATATATATATGTGTATGAATATATATATATATATATATATATATATATATATATATATATATATATATACTGTATATATTTATATTTATATTTTTATATATACATATAGATACATATATATATATATATATATATATATATATATATATATATATATATATATACTGTATATATTTATATTTATATTTTTATATATACATATAGATACATATATATATATATATATATATATATATATATATATATATATATATATATATATATATTTATACATATATATATATATATATATATATATATATATATATATATATATATATATATATATATATTTATTTATCAGTCATTTCCTATGGCACCCCACGGGATGCATAGGGCCTCGATGAACTCTCTCCACCAGTATCTGTCTCTTGCCATCTCCTTTAGGTCCCACCAACACTCCTCTTCTGCTTCTCTTTTCATTGTCCTCAACCAGGTTTCCCTCGGCCTACCTCTGCCTCTTAGCTTCCTTTAGCAGTCCACTCTGGCATATCCTGCATTAAACTGCTTTCTTTTCTGTAAATGTGCCCCAGCCATTTCCAGCAAGACAGTCTCACATATTCATCAACTGGTTCCACTCTCGTAATATCCCTTACTCTTTTATTTGTAACTCTGTCTTGCCACTGTACCCCAAGTATCCCTCTCAGTATTTTATTCTCAAATCCTAATACTTTCTGATCTGTTGCAATTGTACTGTACCATAACTCATGCTCATAAATTAAACTTGGTCTAACCATGGACTTGTAAATTTTTACTTTAGTATGTACCGAATGCATATTATTATTCCAAACAGATTACAACATTCCAACAGCTCGCCAAGCCTGGCTAATCCTCTCCTGAATTTCATTGTCTAATGATCCATTAAATGATGCAATCATTCCCAGATATTTAAACATTTCTACATTCTTCACCACATTATTCCCAATTACACAATCGATTTGGTTTTTCATGTTCATATTGATAATTTCAGTCTTTCCACAATATATTATCAATCCCACTTTTTCTCTTTCCTCCACCAGGCAATCAAACACCCTCTGCATTTAATAAATACTTCCTCTTATTTTCTCTCCACTTAAATCCTGCACCTGTTCTCCTTAGAACTTTTCTCATAACATGATCCATAACCAAAACAAACAGCAAAGGCGAAAGAACTCCTCCTTGAATCACTTCTGATCTAATTTCAAATGGATCACTCAAAGAACCACCCACCATTACCATGCAAAAAGTACCTCATGCAGGCTTTTAATAATATTTACAGACTTTCCTGGTATACCATAGAATCTCATAATTTTCAACATAGCTCCACGTGAAGCACTATCAAACGCCTTTTCAAAATCCACAAAACACAAACTAAGTGACATTTTCATCTCATTAGCTTGTTGCATTAGATGCCTTATAATAAAAATCTGATCATTACAACCTCGACCCTTTTTAAATCCTGCTTGTTCTTCTCCTAAAATTTTATCAATTACTGGCTCTTTTCTGTTCAACAAGATTTTCCACACCATTTAACCCGAGGCGTCCCGTCAACGTATGGATACGTCGCAACGTTTTGTCACATGCTAGTCCCATCAACGTACTGGTACATCGCACAATTGCAAGGTTCATTATTGCACAATTTTCAAACCTCGCTCTTGATTTTGGGCACGTAGGGTCGCGAGACCTTCCCCTACCTACCACCAGGCGGGGACACTCGGTGACCCCACGCGACCCACGCTCACCCTTGGCTCGGTCACTCACCTGTTAGCAGTGACCCAGGTCAGACATGGCGCACAGAGGTCTCTCAGAGGAGCAAATTCAAGCCACCCTGGACGCCTTCACAGAAAACAGTGATTCGCCCCTCGATGATGAGGTGACAAACAAGGATTATGTCCTACCAGAGAAGGAGGAAAGTAGCAACAGTGATGAGGAGGTCCCGTTCCCGAGGAAGCAGCGTTACGTCACTTATTGTGCCACTAGAGAGGGCCAGCCTGCACCAAAACAACGTGCATTAACCTCTCTGCAGCCCCTACTTGATGTGGAGCCTGAAACCAAGGACGAGGACGAGGATGGAGCCGTGGGACGTGCTACCACATGGTAAGGCTGCGAGATCATCACACATCACAGCCCCGAGTGCACAGCACGTTGTTCTATCAGGTATGGGCCTAGTGTAAGCAAATCTCATTACATTATATTTAGAAAGAAATATAGCACTGCAAATCAACCCAAGATCTACATAGGTGCCCAGTCAATTGAAAGAGTGGACAGTATAAAATTCCTTGGTGTTATAATTGATGAACGTTTGTCATGGCATTTACATATCCAGTATCTCCATACAAAGATTAGCAAGCAGTGTGGTATCATGTACCAAATTCGTGATCAACTAACAAAACGGTCTTTTAAGCTCATTTATTACTCGCTGATTTTTCCTTTATTGTTTTATTGTAACAATGTATGGAGTGGTGCTTATAAGACACAACTAAACCGCTTATTTATAGCCCAAAAGAAATCGGTCCGTATAATGGAAAACTTACGCAAATATGACCACACTAATCCATCCTTCAAGAAATTGGGTATCCTAAAATTGCCTGATATAAAGTCCTACTGCACTGCTTTGTTTGTTTACAAGTCTCTGCACAACCTGTCATTTAACAGTTACTTTGATTTTAATATGAATGATCGGTATAATCTCCGAAATAACTGTAATCTAAAAATACCGCTCATGGCTTCAACCCAGTCCCAGTCACATATCACTTATCAGGGACCCAAAGTTTGGAATGGTATCCCAGTGGCCATTCGGGAACTAAGAGAGGATGTATTTTTCAAATCTGCTTATAAATCCTACTTACTATCAAAGTACTAATTCTTTAAATTAGTTGACTTTCATTATTATTATTATTTATTATTATTATTGTTATTGTGGTAGTTATTATTATTGTTACTATTATTACTGGTATTAATATAAAATTACCTCCGTTTTGTTGTAGTGCTATCTTGTATATACCCATTATTAAAATCTTAAACTATTGTCATTCGAGGATGACCATTATTACTTAAAAGTCATACAGCTGATTTAGTAAAATCGTAGTTTTAGCCTTACTAGACAATTGATGTTTACCAAAAGTGCAAGAAAAACAAGGTGCCTTTAAAGAGAGTTCCCGGACTCTCAAAAGGCTCAGCCGCTAGTAGACTAAGTGTTATGTCAACTGTTGTAATCTCTATGGCTAAATAAACATTTGACTTTGACTTTGACTTTGTTTTATTTGAGGAGGGCGGAAGTGGCGTGGAGGGAGTGGGGAGTGAAATTGAAAGTGTAGGGGCAGTCATTGAAAGTGAGAGTGGCGGAAGTGAGTCATCGCTCTCCCGTGGTGGTGCGAGGAAGCATAGAGTATCTCGTGGGTCAGTGAGGGTGCGTGGTGAATCACGTGGTATGGTAATGGAGCTGGGAGGTGAGGAGGAGCCACTCCCCAGCACGTCTGATGCTCCCAAATATTCCTGGACTTCCTCCCCGCTGCCCCCTGATGTTCCTCAAGGCCGTAAGGGTAAGGGAAAGGGGAAGGGTAAAGGCCGAAGGAAGAGGAGTGCGGGTAGGGAAGCCCTCTACACTCCTCCCCATCTCCTCCCTACCCCGACGAAGGTGACGATGGGGACGACGGGGGCAAGGGTTATGTGAGTTAGATTTGGGAAGATGGCAGTGATTTCTCTCCCATCATTCACCCCCTCACTGAGCAGGGGCGCGCTGGCTTGCATGGCTCCTGGGATTCACCATGGTTCCACCAGGCTGGATTTTTTCCACCTGTTCTTCGGTGAGAGTTTTATGGAGCAGATTGTGGAACAAACCAACCGTTTTGCTAGCAGCCAGTGCCGTGAGAGTGAACGACTGGGCACAAGGAGCAGGCATTTGATTGTTTACGATTACCCTGTCTCCCTGGCAGATATGTTTTTATTTTTTGCCCTGGTACTTTTGATGGGTATTGCACGTAAAAATAGAAGTCCGTCATACTGGACAAATGACCCACTCATGCAGACACCTATATTTGGCAAGGTCATGAGCCATAATTGGTTTCAGTAAATTTTAGGCCGGCCCAATTTTACGATGCTGATGATTCTGCCAATGCAAATGACACTGATAAGATGAGGCGAATTAGGTTGGTTTTTGATCATCTATGGCAAACATTCCATTCCTCATTTTATCCCTATAGAGACCTTGTCATAGACGAGAGTCTCGTGTTGTGGAGAGGCAATATTTCCTTTCCCCAGTATATACCCAGTTAAAGGCACCGTTTTGGGTTCAAGATCTTTCTTACGTGTGACTGTAGGACTGGTTATGTGCAAGACATAGTCTTGTAAACCGGTGCACAGACAGACATAATAGAAGATCGGAGTATTGGACTGTCTGGAGCAGTGATAAAGACAATGGTTGAGGAGTACCTTCATCGTGGTCACGTCCTCTACCTGGATAACTGGTACACTAGCCCTCTTCTCACTCATTATCTACACCTGCATGACACGGGACTCTGTGGTACCGTCAAGGTGAACCGGCGTCACATGGTCAAGGTGGGGTAGAAACTAGAAAAAAATGACGTGGTCTTCTTGAAGGCTAACAACATCCTAGCTACAGTGTGGAACCACAACCGAGAAGTCTCCCTCTTGTCCACGATTCACCGCCCATTGATGCACTGTACAGAGTCCGTGGATTACCACAGCGAGAGGAGGCGCCTCATCTGGAAACCTGAGTGTGTGATGGATTATAACATCACCATGCAGCTGGTGGACAGTCTGACTCCATGATATCCAGTGTCGATTGTGCCAGGACCACGATGAAGTGGTACAAGAAGCTCTTCTTTCACCTGCTCAATATAACTGCCCTCAATTGCCACCACCTGCACGCCATGACGACAGGAGTGCAGGAAACCTTTGAAGGGTTTGTGAGAGAGCTTGGCCGTACGATTATGGCCCAGTATGCTGTCGAGAGAACCCAATACCGCACATGCACTGCCTCTACCACCCAAACTCCCCTGAGAATTTCCACCCAACGCAGGTGTCATGTATGTGGTAATTCCAGTGAGAGACCCACAACTCAGAGAAAAGACACCCGCTATGAGTGCGTTGAGTGTAACATTGGTAACTGCATTCACCCTTGTTTCAGTGAACATCACACCTTGATGCATTACTAACATGGTGTAAATGCGATATGACGCTCATACTCAGGAAAAAAATGCGACAAACAGACGCTAAGTGTAAATATAAGGCCTGTAAATATGTAAATAGTAGTATAAAGTGGAAACGAGTGTAATGTAAGTGGAAAATTATTATCTAAGTGCATAAATATATTCTAAGTTGAAACATTCCTAGCGAGTGTACATAGATGCGATATTCTGACGCTCAGTGTAATAAATAGGGCCCGTTAATATGTAAATAGTAGTATAAAGTGGAAACGGGTGTAATGTAAGTGGAAAATTATTATCTAAGTGCATAAATATAATCTAAGTCAAAACATTCCTAGCGAGTGTATATAGAAGCTATGTGTGATATTCTGACGCTCAGTGTAATAAATAAGGCACGTAAATATGTAAATAGTAGTATAAAGTGGAAACGGGTGTAATGTAAGTGGGGAAGAATATTGGAAGTGAAGAAATAAAATACTGTATAAGTTGAAACACGAGTGGTAGCGAGTGTGCTTGCTACATGAATATGCTAGCATTTCAGTAAATATCCTCGTAAGGAATATAAAGAAGTGAAAATTTACATTGGATGAAAATTGGTAGAATGTCTTGGAAACAATAATATGAAAGAAAAAAAATGTATGTTGAGACAAGAGTCATAGCGAGTGCCCTGAGTAGGCAGATATGCGCAATAATTATGCTAAATATCATCGTAATGAATGTAAACAGCTGAAAACATTTAAATAAAGTCAATAATGGTAAAATTTCATTGAAACAGTATTATGCAAGTAGAAAAATGATATGTTTCCTGAAACAAGAAACATAGCACCTAGCGTGTAACCAAAATGACCATCTCGCTATGCTCGCGCAATGGAACAATGCTTATTTTTCCTATATATCACATTGAAAACCATTATATTGTTGTTGTGATTGTTTATTAGTTCCAGATCAATAAATGTAGACGTGTTGTTTGTTGTTTCTCTCCATATTTCCTACCATAGAAAACGTGAGAGCCTGACACGTCAGTGACAGAATACGATACCTGACGCGGGGAGGCTCACCTGTTCAAACCACTTATGGACCCCGGTAAGCCTTTTCTTGGTGATTTTCCTTTGTTTCTTAACAAAAGCGGAGGTTTTAGCAAAAAAAAAAAAAAAGAAAAGAAAAAAAAACGAAATAGCTCGGGACTGAGGGGGATCGGAGGGTGGAAATCGGTCGGGACATGACAGGTTAAATCTCCTTTTTTTTTTTGGTATTTTTATAATCACTCCATTTTTCCACTCTTCTGGAATTGCACCATTAACCCATGCCACATTAAAATGTTTCAAAAGCACGTTGAACAACTCATCATTTTCCACCTTAAGCATTTCAGGAAGTATTCCATGCTGTCCTGGGGCCTTTAAGTTCTTTAATTCCGTTATTGATTTTGCTACCTCTTCCAAGGTTATATCCCCCGTTTCTATCTGCAAATCTCTCTCGGCAGGCAAAATGTTCTCTTCAGCTGGGATTGGTCTATTTAGAACAGATTCAAGATGCTCTTTCCACTTTCCATTCATATCCAAATCTTTAGTCAACAAGTTACCATTTCTATCTCGTACAGGTATTTCCTTCCTTCTCTTTTCAGTCCCAGTTAACTCCTTTATGGCCTGATACACTGCTCTTGTACTCTGACATTCGTTTTTAGTTAATTTCTGTCTCTGTTGCCTTTTCATCATATAGCCACCTCTTATCACATCTAACGAGTCTTTTTGCTTCAAAATGTAAATTCCAGTACTTTGCTCTAAGTACTTCAGCTACCTGGGCATCAACATGTTGTTCTTCACTTTTTAAGTTCGCCTTTTTCCTTTTCTGAATTACAATCCATGTTTCATCTGACATCCACTTTTTCCTTCTCGCTTTTCCCTTTTTCTTAATAGTAACCTTAGCACTCTCATGCTTTTCCATCTCTCCACATTTGATTAATAACATTGTCTTCAGATTCCATCAACGTCTGCAGGACTAGAAACCTACTCCTACATTCCCACCGAAACTTTTCCTTCGTATTCTCATCATTTGTCAGCTCATCAAAATCATATTTATTACCTCCTCAACAATTACCATTAACTTTTCTCTAAAGTTTTATTTTTTATCTTTGACACAATTTGATAATAACTACCTATATCTGCCCCCCCCCCCTCCTTACACAAACATCTTGCAAATAACCCCTATGCCTTCTGTTAATTGCAGTGTGGTCAGTCTGGTTACAATATTTACCACATGATGAAATCCAAATAATACTTATGTATTATTCCTTGCTCGAAGATAGTTCCACCAATGGTAAGGTAATTTGCCAAACAAAAGCTTCCAAATTCCACCCCATTTTCGTTTCTTATACCAACACCATCCTTATCCATACAGTCTTCAAACCCATCCCTATTACTACCAACAGTCGCAATAAATCACCAATGCAAACTAACACATCATGTCTTGTAACACTATTCACTACATCCTGCAGCTTCTCATAAAAGTCATCCTTCATTTCATCAGCAGCCTCATCTGTTGGAGCGTACCCTACCACCATGCTGATACTACAATGGTCAGATTTTAAACGAACATAATGCAAACGCTGATTAATTGGCTCAAACTCACATAGTGTTTAACAAGCATCTCTGTTCAAAAGTCTATATATATATATATATATATATATATATATATATATCTATATATATATATATATATATATATATAATGTGGTAGGTGGGGGCACTTACCATCCACTCACTTGATGTAGTGCTGCTCTCCGGTGTCTGCCGTTTCCTCTCTTCCATCCTTCTTTCCTTCCATCCTCTTCTGTCTTTCTTTCCTTCATTCTTTCCTTTTCCTTCTGCCTGTGGGTGACTCTACACTGAGTGACAAGACAAATGGTTTCCTGTACACCAGGAAACCATTTACTATACTGGGTGGTAACCATATAGCCAAATTTTGGCACCTGGTGGTTTAGTAGGTAATTATTGCGCTCCAGTCTGATTGAGCCGGTGAAGGTTTATATCCAATGGATGGTTGGAGTTGACTGCTTATGTAATGCCACTCAGGGATGAGTGAGGCTGGTCACTCTCATCTTAAATGTCGAGACCAACTGTGTAGCCTTGGGCTCCTACGCTCCTCATGGGGCAATGTAGGATTGGATGATGGATGGATGGATGATATAAAGTATATCCAGGGGCAGGATCCCACTTCTACCTGGCGCATCCCTGGGCAGCAAATAGGGGAAGGCCTTGTGGATATACGAGGTACTGTCTTAGACGGCGCAGACCGTGGGACCCCCATTAGATATGTAGGGCTCCACCGAATATAACGAATAAGGTGGCACAATAATTACATCTCACCAGAAACTATGTGGCAGGGAGGTGAGATTATTTACTACAATCCTCCCAACAAAACATGAGTTCTATTGCAAATGATTTGATGGGCGTTCCTGTTGGATCATCGTCTACTAAAGGTCCAACCGCACTGCCTCCTGTGCTTATGGGCACTGTTCCACTGAAAGTGAATAGGCACTGTTTTGGAAAATTAGACTCTTGGATATTGAACAAATTGAAATCCATGAAGATCTATGTATACAATGTACGAAGCCTCGCACAAGATTACAAACATGATAACCTACTGACTGAACTGGAAAACATTAGTTGGGATATTGTAGGTTTAAGTGAGATCCACAGAAAAGAAGAACAATTCAGCTCGAAGACAGCAACCACCTATTTTATTACAGAGGAAGGGAGGGTGAAAGAGTTAGTGGTGTAGGATGTCTAATTAACACAAATCTTGCAGACAACATTGTTAAATTCAGCAAGTTATCTGACAGAGCAGCATTTATTGTCATTAGACTGTGCAAAAAATATACTCCGAAAGTAATACAAGTATATGCAGCAACTTCTCAAAGCCCTGATTAAAAAACAGAACATTCTATGATGACATCTCCCAGATTATGGAAGAAGAAAAAACAACATATACTATACTCATGGGAGACTTGAATGGAAAAGTTGGGAAGTCAAAAAATGGAGAAGCATGTATGGGAAAATTTGGAGTGGGAGAAAGGAATGAAAGAGGAGAAATGCTGGTAAATTTTGCTGAAATGTTTAACATGAAAATAATGAACACATTCTTCCACAAAAGAACAGGAAGAAAGTGGACCTGGAGAAGCCCAAATGGAGAAACAAAGAATGAAATTGACTTCATTATAGCAGATAAGAATACCTATCTATCTATCTATTGCCAGATGAGTCAATCCCGTTTGGGGTGGCCACAAACAAATCACCTCCACGTCGCCCTGTCCCCCGCTGTTTCACTGCCCCGCTCCCAACTCACACTCCCCTCTCTCATATACCTCTCCACCCCGTCCCTCCATCTCATCCTCGGCCTTCCCCTCCCTCTTCCCCCCTCCACCTCACTCACATACACTCTCTTCGCCAGTCTTTCACCCTCCATCCTCTCCACATGGCCAAACCACCTCAGTGTACTCCTCCTAATGCTTCCTATCACATCCACATCCACACCACAACTCTCCTTTATATCCTCATTTGTCAGCCTGTCTCTCAATGTGACTCCACAGGTTCCTCTTAAATAACTCATTTCCACTGCTCTCACTCTTGACTTGTGTCCTTCCAGCAACGTCCAAGCTTCACTTCCATACGTTAGAGTTGGTATCACAATACTGTCATGTAGTAACTTTTTCACTTCCATGCTCACTTCCCTGCTTCTTATCACTGCTTTCAAGGAACCAGCAACCTTTCTTCCCTGCTATACCCTTTCAATCACTTCACCCTCCAAACCTCCATCCTTACTCATCACACTACCCAAATACGTAAACGTACTCACATTTTCCAATTCCTCACCATCCAACCTCGCTGTACATTCACTGACTTCACCTCTTTCAAAGACCATCACTTTACTCTTCCCTACAATCACGTTTAGATTCCGTTTCTTACACATTCTCCCAAACTCATCCACCAAGCCTTGCAGCTCTTCTTCGTCTTCACTCAACAAAGTAACATCTGCAAACTACAGTACAGGGAGTTTCCAAACACTACCCTCTCTCACCAGGGCCACTCCAACATCCACTACCCTACCTTGTACCTCTTTTATTACCCCATCCATGTACAGATTGAACAACCATGGAGACCACGATTAAAAATGTCACAGTTATCAACAAAGTAAATATAGGTAGTGATCATAGAATGGTGGGTTGCACAGTCAGATTCAATTTCAGAAGTGAAAGAAAGAAGACGATTAATGATAAATGGATATGCCAAATAACAGTAAAAGAAAACAAAGCAACTTTTCAGTTAGAAATAACGAAGAGATTTCAGGCTTTAAGTAATGTGGAATGTGATACAGATGAGCTAAATGACAGACTAACAAAAATGCTAAGAGCATCAGCGGAGGTAGTAGGAAAACTTAATACAACAAAAGCCAAGAAATATTCAGAAAAGGCACTCAAGCTTATGAAAAAAAACGAAAGGAAATGAAAGTAAAAACAAAGAAAGACGAAACAGATCGAGCGGAAATAAATAAGCTTATCAACAAAAGACAATGAAAAGAAAAAAGACAGAGAAACATGGATCACATCAAAGAAACTATCAATAATGGAAAAAGTCTGAAACAGGTCCGAAGCAAAATGGGACTAGGAAAGCAACAAATGACATCACTGAAAGAAAAAAAAAACGGTGAAATAATTAAATGCAGAGATAAGATGGTGAAGAGAATTGAAGAATTTTACAAAGAACTGTTTGCATCAAAGACAGTAGTACCAATAGCTAACTTTTCAGTTGCCACGAGTGAAGTACCTGAGGTAACACCAGACGAAGTAAATATTTGTCTTAAAAATATGAAAAGATAGAAGGCTCCGGAAGAAGATGGAATAGTAACAGATTTACTGTTGGATGCAGGAGTACAAGTACAAAATAGGCTTGCTGACTTATTTACCCACTGTATGAAAAAGAAGAAAATTCCCAAATCATGGTGTAATGCAATAGTTGTTTCACTCTACAAAAAAGGTGACTTAAAAGATCTTAATGACTATCGATCCATTAGCTTACTGTATCATGTCATTTACAAACTCTTCACAAAAGTCCTTACAAACAAAATAACAACAATTTTGGAGGAAAACCAACCTCGTGAACAGGCAGGATTCAGAAGCGAATATTCGACCACTGATCATCTACATACAATGGATCAGCTAATTGATAAAACTACAGAATATAATAAACCACTGTGCTTAGGTTTTATTGATTATGAAAAGGCTTTTGATTCAATGGAGGACATAGCAATTATAAATTCATTGCGAGAACAAGGAGTGAATTAGAACATTATAAAACTGCTCGAAAAAATATAAAAAGAGGGAACTGCTACAGTTATATTACATAAGGACTCGGAAAAAATTAAGATTGAGAAAGGCGTGCGTCAGGGAGATACAGTTTCACTAAAATTATTTACAGCATGCCTAGAAAGTATTTTCAGAAAGCTAGACTGGGAAAACAAAGGAGTGAACATAGATGGAGAAAAGCTAAACCGTTTAAGATTTTCAGATGACACTGTCCTAATCTCAGAAACAGCGGAGGCATTGCAAGAAATGTTAAATGACCTGAACAGAAAGTCTGAAAGTAGGACTGAAGATGAACCGAAGTAATGTTTAATTCACACACACCAAAGAGCGATGAAATTCTTGAAGAAGTTGAGGAATACAATTACTTGGGAGAAATACTAAAATTAACGAAAGATCATGATAGCGAAATAAAAAGACGCATTACAATTGGATGGAAAGCTTTCGGTAAACATAGAGACGTAATGAAAAGTAGCTTGCCAGTTTGTATGAAACGAAAAGTATATGACGAATGTATAATTCCAGCTATGACGTATGGTTGTGAGACTTGGAAACTGACAAAATCAAAGGGAAATAAATTAATCCGTTCTCAGAGAGCACTGGAAACGTCAATGTTGGGAATATCTTTAAGAGACGGGAAAAGATCAACTTGGGTGAGAGAGCAGACTAAAGTCAAAGATAATATTGAAGTTATAAAAGAGCATAAATGGAGGTGGGCAGGCCAAATAGCAAGAATAAGGGATAACCGATGGAGCAAGAGGCTGACTAACTCGACAAGAGATTGTAAGCATAGCAGAAAAAGGCCAGACAGGAGATGAAGAGATGAGATAGAGAAATTTGCAGGGAAAACGTGGCAAATATTGGCTCAATCAAGGAATTCGTGGAAGAGGTTGGGGGAGGCCTTTGTTCAGCTGTGGACTAATTATGGCTGATGATATATATATATATATATGTGTGTGTGTGTGTGTGTGTGTGCGTGTGTGTGTGTGTGTGTTCCATTAATCCACCATCTAATCATTGCCATGCTAACTTGCCTAGCCCCGGGTTCCTACGCTCCTTATGGGGTGGCTTAGGATTGGATGATGGATATATATATATATATATATATATATATATATATATATATATATATATATATATATATATTGAAGAAACACACATTATTATATATATTGAAGAAACACACATTATATATATATATATATATATATATATATATATATATATATATATATATATATATATATTGGAGAAGGAGCCTCTGTGGTACAGTGGTAGAGTGTGCGTTCGTACACGGGTGAACCAGGGTTCGCACCCCACCAGGGTAATAAACTTTGGGAGCGTTCACCCTACCACATACGGCATTGGCGGACACATGGGGTGCTGTGGTTGAACCAGTGTCGCTTATTATAAAGCATGCTTGCACCCAGTTGGCTTGTGCGGGCCGATTACAATTGGTTCACAGACTTCACACACAACCAAAGCCTCTCCAACACTATGATTACACTTACAAGCACTTCTCACCTTACATACAATCTCTACCAGACAACCTAATCCACTTGGTAGAGATATATTGGCTGTATCGTCCCGACTTCGGTCGGGATAGGCCGGTCCTGCAGTGGATACTCAAACGGCTGATGATGATGATGAAGATGATGATATTGGAAAAACTCACATTTTATATATATATATATATATATATATATATATATGTGTGTGTGTGTGTGTGTGTGTGTGTGTGTGTAGTAGGGGGTAGGCAGCCCCGCCCAGGGAAGTACTACCGCCAAGGTTACGGGAGACTCAAGGAATAGCCTGGATTCCATTTTCTCTCCTAGGCCTTGGTAGCTGGTTACAAATCTTTCTGCCTCACACACCGGAGGGCATCAGGCTGCCCTCTTTACACAACACACACATCCACATTATGCTCCATTACCTTAAACCAGCTATCCTTTCTCCAAAAAACACCGATCTTGTCATTATATATCATACCCATTCCACAACACATCCCTGTTCTCCCCCCCATAAAAAGAACCATGGCTGCTGCTATACTGGGAATCAGTGCGGTGGTTTCTCGGGTGCACCACCACCGGCAGGGCTGGGTTGTCTGCTCAGGGCCCTTCCGGTCGTCATCAAGCGACTGTGCCACCTCCAGTGTTGCAGCATCTTAAATCTGCTCGTCAGCACAGTAAAATTTTTTATTGCAATATTAGGGGATTTCACTCCAACATCATCTCTGTTCAAAATTTCCTCCAGTTTGAATCCCTTGATCTGCTATTTCTAACAGAGACACAAGTAAGCTCTACCTCTGATTTAGCTAGATTTTATTTTCCTGGTTATACCTTGATTCAAAATTTCAGACCCAAAGGAGGCGTATGTTGCCTTGCTAAATCAGAAATTGCCCTGGAGGAGATTACTAAATTTAATTGTCCTTTTTTCGACTATTCCATACACAAATTAAATTCTTTTGGTAAAATTAAGTATTTCTACTGTGTTTATCGTTCCCCTAATGCCCCTTCAGAGCCAAGTTTATTTGACTCTCTGTCTTCACAACTAAGTGTCCTCAACATTAATACTGCATCAGAAATTACTATTCTGGGTGATTTTAATGTCCATAATGTCGAATGGCTCACTTATTCACAGAACTGATGACTCTGGTCTTGAATGTGAGCTATTTGCAGACTCATTTAATCTCACCCAGTTAGTCAGACAACCCACCCGTGTACCAGACAACCCCGATCAAAATCCCCACCTATTGGACTTGTTTCTAACAACCAATTCAGATAATTATAATGTTGAAGTGAAGTCCCCCTTCGGATCCTCGGATCATTGTCTAATTCAAGCCACCAGTTTCACACCTACCACACCCTCCTGCTCTGAACCTGTCGTGGTGACTAAATGGCACTAAGACAGGGCAGACTGGGAGGGACTTCGAAATTTTCTCATGGATGTTCTTTGGATCTCCTTTTTCTTCCATGATGCAAATTCCACATTGGGCCACATACGGGATTTCATTAAAGTCGGCATGGAAACATCCATTCCCCACCATAGTTACAGAAAAAGATGTTATTCTCCTAAATGGTTTGACCACAATTGTGCTAGAGTAACAGAACATAAAACAATACCCTATAACACTTATACAAGGACCAAAACCAAAGAAGCCTTTAACTATTACAAAAATATCAGAAACCATGCCAAAACTATTATCAATCTTTCTAAATCAAACTTTCTACATAGACAAGCTAACAAACTATTAAACAATCCAAATGATAAAATATTCTGGTCAACCCTGAATTCATTCAAAACTAACTTCACTACCACCTCTTCCTTTCCACCGTTACAGTCCCCCATTGGAAATCTAGTAAGTGACCCACGTGGAAAAGCCAACCTTCTTGACATTTTTTCAACAAACTCAACCCTAAAATCAGAAAATCATAATATTTCTATACTTGATTTTGATTCCCCTCAAATACCTCCTTTCATGATTCACACCAGATACATACAAGGTATATCATAGAATCTATCAGCAGACAAAGCCACTGGTCCAGATGAAATTCCTCCAATAGTACTTAAAAATTGCTCCTCAGTGTTGTTTCCTGTATTAGCAAAGTTTTTCCGATTATGCATCCATACCTCAATTTTTCCAGCCCAATGGAAAGGAGCAAATATCCATCCTGTTCCTAAAAAGGGGGCAATTTCTAATCCATTAAACTATAGACCAATTGCAATAACTTCTGTTCTCGGTAAAGTTTTTGAGACACTAATTAACAAACACATAGTCAAGTATCTAGAAATCAATAAATTGATCAATGATCAGCAGTATGGATTTAGACAGGAACGTTCAACTGTAGATAGTCTTTGCCTTCTTACCCATCAGATTAATAAAACAAAAGACGGTTACAGTCCCCCAATGGAAATCTAGTAAGTGACCCACATGGAAAAGCCAACCTTCTTGTTAACATTTTTTTCAACAAAACCTTAAATTCAAATAATCATAATATTCCTATACTTGATTTTGATTCCCCCCAAATACCTCCTTTCATGATTCACACCAGATACACACAAGCCGTATTATAGAATCTATCAGCAGACAAAGCCACTGGTCCAGATGAAATTCCTTCAATAGTAGTTAAAAATTGCTCCTCAGTGTTGGCTCCTGTATTAGCAAATTTTTCCGCTTATGCATCCGTACCTCAATTTTTCCAGCCCCATGGAAAGAAGCAAATATCCATCCTGTTCCTAAAAAGGGGGCAACTTCTGATCCATCAAACTATAGACCAATTGCAATCACTTCTGTTCTCGGTAAAGTTTTTGAGACACTAATTAACAAACACATAGTCAAGCATCTATAAATCAATAAATTGATCAGTGATCAGCAGTGTGGATTTATACGTGAACGTTCAACTGTAGATATACTTTGCCTTCTTACCCATCAGATTAACAAAACAATAGACCAACATGGTGAAACACACAGAGTAGCACTTGATATTTCAAAAGCATTTCACAGAGTATGGCACCAGGTCTTATTGTCTAAGATATCACACTATGGCCTTGCATCACTGGTTCCTCTAATTTCTTCTTACCTTCATAGTAGAAAAATACGGGTCATTGTAGATGGAATTTATTCTCAGCCTCATTCTATAAATGCTGGCGTACCTCAGGGATCAGTTTTGGCGCCAACCCTCTTTCTCATTCATATAAATGACCTATCTGTCACGCACTCTTATGCTGATGTCTCGACAGTTCATAGTTCTTTAATATTTAGTACCTCCTTTACACAATTTGATATTATAAATTCCCAAATAAACACAGCAATTTCTCTGAACCAAGACCTTTCTAAAATTAATCAATGGGGACAAAAAATTCTGGTCTCTTTTAATGCTCAGATAACTAAATACATTAATTTCTCCAATAGAAAGAATCCCTCAGACCCTCACATAATTTTAAATGAAGTCAGTATTCCCATATCCACTACAATTGATATCTTAGGTGTTACTCTAAACCCCAACCTAAGCTTATGTTAAATCCCTTGCTAAGAATGCTTCTAAAAAAACGGGACTTATGTACAGAGTTCGTGAGTTCTTCACTGACGAGCAGATGACCACAATATACAAAAGTCATGTGCGTTCTCAGATCGTGGATGTGGAGCGGTTGTATTGAGGTAGTTGGACAAATTTAAATAAAAGCCATTAGATTAATCAATAATCCTGCCATAACCCAGGATCTTCCCCCGTTATCAGTACGTCGAGATGTTGCTTCTTTAGCACTATTTCATCGATATTTTTACCGTAAATGCTCTAACGAACTGGCTTCAATTGTGCCTCCCCTTCACATTTTCTCCCGAAATACTCGGGCAGCTGGGAGCGTCCATGAACTCACACACTCTCCCCCACAATGCAGAACCTCCGCTTATCAAAATTCATTCATCCCCAGAACTACTACTCTCTGGAATTCACTTCCTGGGAGTTGCTTCCCAAGTACATTTAATCCTCTCGATTTTAAATCCAATTGTTATAAGTATTTTATGAATGGAGGATGCCTTTAGGCACATGAACTTATTTTATTTTCCTTTGTTATTCCTACCTCCATTCATTATCAATATATATATATATATATATATATATATATATATATATATATATATATATATATATATATATATATATATTGGAGAAGCACACATTATGTGTATATTGGAGAATCACACATTATCTCTCTCTCTCTCTCTCTCAATCTCTCTCTCAATATATATATGTATATATATATATATATATATATATATATATATATATATATATATATATATATATATATATATTTGAGAACTATTACACGCGTATGTCCAAATATATTTGTGCGCTCCTGACTGGGAATGGAACCTTGGACCTCTTAGGTAAAGTCAGGCGCTGATACAACTGGTCCACGGCGTGTAAAAGCTGAGAAGTCCATTATGGAAGGATATATTTCAAATACAACACATTAGGATTATTTCTCAGCCCCACGCAGCTTGCCAAGTGACAGCAGTTTTAATCTATCGCATACACAACACGAGCGTCTTTAGACGTTGGAGAAACACACAATGCGTGTGTATATATATGGTGACATGTAGAGGTGTCCTGGGCCTTGATAGCAGGCTGTGAAGCCTATGCCCAGAGTCGGACACATTAACAATATATATATATATATATATATATATATATATATATATATATATATATATATATATATATATATATATATATATATATATATATACTCAAATAATGAAGCGTTACTTACAGGTTCCCCCCCTTTATTTTTTACTGCCATACCAACGGCATTGCAATTCAGTTAGCTAAATAAGCGTCCGGATGTCTGTTCTCTACTTTAATAATTTAACTGGAATTTCCTTATTAAGTTATTAATTAAAAGGTGTGATAGTCATTATTTGTCAGCATTATCAAACAATATTTTTCAAACTCTTCTACATATGTAGATACTGAGTATTGATAGTCAAATGCTTTTGTTAGGAGTGCCGAAATGAAGCCCACAGCTTGAAGATCGAATACATAGCCCAGAAGACCGAAGTCCATGCACAGCTTTTCGTGTACTTTATTGTAAGTGCAGTTCGTCTCCTACGGCGTAAGCACTGCTTGCAGGTGATGCCTTCTATCTGATCCTACAGTATACTGGCGATTCGAACGATGACAGTTCTCTATTGCGTCTTTCTCTCAAAATTGCATAGTACACCTTTCTACGGTTTTATTTACACCGATTATTTGCACTATTTGCACGGTATTCTCTCCCCCTACGTTAATGAAGATTATGCCACCCCTCATCTCCCGAGTAGTTGGTACCATGTTGCTTGACCTCTCCCTGCCAACGAATATACTACATCTGCTTGACGTTTCTGATAAGGTGTAAGATGAAACGATCAGGATATCATCGCTTGACCCGACTATGTTCCACATTTCGTCTCATGACGTAGTCATTCTCGCGAATCGATGTTAAGGCTTCAGAAATACTTGGGTTCATTCATACCGTCATACCATCAGCAGATATGAAGCACGAGGAAGTCCGGCAAGACAAACGCGATTATGTTTAAGTAGTAGAACTATCACAATGTTTCTCGTTTTCCATTTAATCTGAGGACAAAACCGCGACATGACTTTCGTCTGTCATTGTACACTTGCATAGAAAATTATCTATACGATCTTATGCTAAACAATATAACACAAACTTTGATGGCAATGGACGTGTAGGCAAGGGCCATGGAAACTGATGGTGACCCTGACCATGATGTAATGCATCATATCACCCACACATGAAGCATCGTGCAACAAATGAAATATTTGGGGACCCTTCTCAAACACAGTTCGTATGATACATAGCAGTATGGATGTGTTGTGTTTATTCTCAGATATGGTGCCCGAATCCTTTGTCAGTCTTATTATAATTATCACGTTTGCGGTCATGGGTGGTGGTTTAAGGAAACGATGGTTTATGACTATTGCAAGAGTTTTTCCAGGATCCTAGATGTCACGTTTAATACGCAAATGATATGCAGTAATATCTATGTATTACTCAGTGTCTAGATATCACCGTTTCTTTGGGTTATTACTGTATGACAACTATCGACTCCTTCCAGTGGCGTTTCCAGGATTTTTGCCGGGGGGGGGGGGCAAACACTTGGAATATTTTCCCAAAATTTCCATCACCACAAATTTTCCTATATTTGATGCTTTATGTCATCAGATATAAATTTGCATCATTACTGTCGTACTCTTAGCGCATCATTTACTTGCTGTCTTTATCTCTCTGTACATATAGGGAAGTGCAGCTTTTTTGCGTAATAACCTGCGAAATTATGATGAAATATACCACACATCGGCACTGCATCTACCATACGAGAGGCGATGGCGTCCATACTATCTGATTATATTCGGTGATAAACCCAGTAATTTGATTGGCTACTGGAAGAAAAATGGCGGAATGGATTAGCCAATGCAAATCGAGGTCTGGCGTGAGCAGGGCCGGATTTAGAGCGGGGGCCCGGGGGCGCAATACCTCACCAAATTTTTCGATTGCCCCCCCGAAATGCAAATTATCAATATATGAAATGTGCTGCACACCACTGTGATCGTTCTCTTTGTAAATGTCCGAACAGTACGATAATTATCGTACGTGTAGCAACACTGATTGGAACGTTGGCAACAACTCCCAGTAGTTTAAATATGCATTATTGTCAAGAACTACAGTACACTGAAATGAACATAATAATTCTAAAGTAATTTTTATGCTTAATTTGAATTATGGATGGTTAATGAAAAGTCTTATTTGTAAATAATTATCAAGAAAGTTGTTATTGGTAACTGATGAAAATTTTTATCTGGCAACTCTCAATGTTGTTAACTTGATGCCCGCAACTGTTAATATAGAATTTATTTTGCGCAGAGGCAGCTCTCTACTCTTCAGGCGAAGGTGGACGATTCTATATTATCATCATCAGAGGCAGCTGTCAGTATGGGTTTAGGTAGGACGTTGGTCTTATCGACGTTGTTATATCTTATTGCATTTGTATTATACTTTATTGGTCATCTTATCAGAACAATAACGTTACCGAGATGGAAAATTTTTTGATTCGTAAACCTAAGCCAGCCATAGATGCAGCTAGCTATGAGTTACCTTACAAAAGTTCCACAAATAGTAGTGAAAACAATGCTTATCCTTCTCCGAGTACATCAGGTCGGAAATATGGTGATTCTAGTGTTGCAAAGGATGACCTCAATGATGATCGTCAACACAGCCAGTACTAAAATCCTTCCCCAAAATAATGTTTGGACAGAATGCTAGGGCTTTCAATTCAAGCTGGTACAATTTGAGACCATGACTAGAATACTATGTAACACGCGATGCATGCTTCTGTTTAACTTGGCGCAAGTATGGTGACGTAAATGACAGAGATCTAACTTTTACTAAGCAAGGGTTTTCAAACTGGAAAGTTGCATTAGATGATTAGAACGTGAAAAAGGATTCAACAAACATGCATCAAGCCATTGTCATTTACAATCAACAAGTGAAACAGTAGCAAGTCACTTAGGATCAACATAAATACAGAACAATCGCTACTATTTGAAAAGCACTGGGGAAGTAATACAGTTTTTATCTGTCAGTGAGCTTGCTTTACGTGGAAGCAATGAAAGGTTTCATAGCAGTGAAGACAAAAAACAGACATCTCCACAGGGCTTTTTTTTTTAAATCTCTATGAGTATACTTGACTAAGGACAAAAAACTTTCAGAGATAGCTAAGACAGTGCCCAAGAATGCCAAGTACACTTCAAAGGACATACAAAATGAGGTAATCGATACACTGGCTACTTTCGTTTTGCAGGAAGTTAAAAGCAAGTATGAACAGTCACATACATCAGGCTTTTGTATTATGAGTGATGGAACAAGAGACAAAGGTAATGCGGAGAATCTCTCCATTATGATAAGGTTTGTTCGTAATGCTTTGCCTGAGGAATACTTGAATGGTTTGCTTGACTTAAGCCAGTTAAATGCAGAGTATAAAACAACACAAGTACGCAACCATCTGCAAGATGGAGGTTACATTACTGACAATATAATCAGTCAGTGCTATAATGGTGCAGCAGTCATGAGTGGGGTCAGTGGTGGAGTACAAGCACTGTTACAAAAAAAGCTTGGCAGAGATGTTCCATAAGTGGTGACATGTAGAGGTGTATGGTATGTAGGAGGACTGCTGGCCTTGATTTCAGGCTGTGAAGCCTATGCCCAGAGTCGGACACATAATATATATATATATATATATATATATATATATATATATATATATATATATAAATCAATCATTTCCTGTGGCACCCTCGGGGATGCATAGGGCCTCGATGAACTCACACCACCACATCCTATCTTGTGCTAACTCCTCAAGATCTCCCCAACACTCATCTCCAGCTTCCCGTCTCATTGTCCTCACCCACGTCTCTTTTGGCCTTCCTCTACCTCTCCTACCAAGTGCCACCCACCCTGGTGTACCTCGTACTATTCCCTGTCTCCTATACTCATGTCCTAGCCACTTCCATCGTGAGAATCTAACATATTCATCGATCGGCTGCACTCCCGTTATTTCTCTAATTCTACTATTTGGTATCCTTTCCCACCACTTAACTCCTAATATTCTAAGTGCTTTATTTTCAAACACCAAGAATTTATTTTCCATAGTCACTGTGCTGTACCAAGACTCGTGTCCATAAATTAAGATACTCCTAACCATTACCTTATAAAGTTTGATTTTTGTATGCACAGAAAAATTTTTATTATTCCAAATATTTTTAAGCATTCCCATTGCCTGATTAGCCTTCTTTAACCTTTCCTCGAATTCAAAGTTCAAAGAACCATCCTTGGCTAAATAAGTACCTAAATATTTAAACCTATCAACTTGCTTTACAACCATACCTCCAATTACACATTCCTGCTCATTTTCCATATTCATATTGATTATTTCAGTTTTTCCACAATTAATAACCAAACCCACCTTGCGACCTTCACTCACCAAACAGTCCAACACTCTCTGCATCTCTTCTGGCCCATCACAAATCAAAACTATATCATCTGCATAATCTAAATCCAAAAGTTTCCTGTTCTCTCCCCAAAGTATACCTGCACCGGTTTCTGTTCCAACGCGTTTCATAATGTAATCAATGACCAATATAAATAGTAAAGGCGATAGAACACCACCTTGAATTACTCCGGACTTGACTTCAAACGAATCACTCAGACAACCATCAACCATCACTTTACAAAATGTGTCCTCATGCATGTTCATAATGACCCTCACAAACTCCTCTGGTATTCCATAATGTCTCATGATCTTCCCCATAGTCTCTCTCGAAACACTATCAAAAGCCTTTTCAAAATCAACAAAACAAAGACTTAACGGTACTCTCATTTCATTAACTTGCTGCATCAAATGCCTAACTATAAAGATATGATCATTGCAACCACGTCCCTTTCTAAAACCAGCCAGTTCATCCCTCAGAATACCCTCAACCACCGGCTCCAACCTATTTAACAACACTCTACTGAAAACTTTCAAAGCTATCGGTGACAAAGAGATTCCCCTCCAATTACCACATTCACTCAGGTCTCCCTTCTTCGGAACTTTAACAATTACACCATTCTTCCAAACTGAGGGTAGTAACCCCGTCACCCATATCTTATTGAATAGCTTGGTCAAGATCATTATTAATCTATCCCCCTCCACTTTAAACATTTCCGGAAATAAACCATCCTCCCCTGGTGCCTTATTATTCTTTAACTGTTTTACTGCTTTCTCCACATCTGCAAGCCTCAACTCTCCTGTTTCTATATTTAAATCTTCCTGAGCAGACGGTATATCCTCTTCTGGTGGTATTGGTCTATTAAGAACTGTCTCAAAATGCTCTTTCCATCTGTTTTTAATATCTCCATCTTTGGTCAATAAATTTCCTTCCCTGTCTCTAACTGGTATTTCCTTGCGTTTACCTGCTTTATCACTCAGTTCTCTAATCGATTCATATGCTATTCTTTGACTCTGTCCATCATTTTTGTTTATTAAGATTTCAGTCTCTGCAACCTTTTCATCCACACATCTTCTTTTATCTCTCCTAGCTAACCTTCTTACTTCTGAATCAAAACTCCAGTACGCAGCTCTTGCTAATTCAATCTCTCGTTCATCAACGCATTGCATCTCACTTCTCAATTTAGCCTCACCTCTCTTTTTTTATCATATCCCACGTTTCCTCTGATATCCATTTCTTTCTCCTGAATCTATGTCTCCTTCCAATCGTACATTCAGCAGTCTCATGCAAAACTTTGTTCACATCCTCCCACATCTCATCTACACTTCTCTCCCCCTCTTCCAACGTTTCCAACACCAAAAACCTATTTCTGCATTCTAATCTGAATTCCTCCTTTTCTTCTCCTTCCCTTCTAAGCTTAACAATATCGTATCTACCAACACCAGATTTTTCCTTCTTCTGATTTTTAAGTTTAAACCTTATTTTTGCAATGCTGAGTTGATGGTCACTATCAATATCCGCTCCCCGTTTAACATGAACATCTAGCAGAGAACTTCTATGCCTCATATATATATATATATATATATATATATATATATATATATATATATATATATATATATATATATATATATATATTCATTGCTTTAACAATGAGCTTCACCTAGCTATAATGCATGCTATACAACAAGAACCTTGTGCCATGTCTTTTTTTGAGCTTTCAAGTTCACTACATTCTTTCTTCCATCGGCATTATGTAGCATAGCATTATAATGCTCCATCGCTAAAAAGGCTCCTAGAAATCCGTTGGACAAGTCATTATAATGTGACAAAGTGCATGGTAGAAAATAAGGATGCTATCCTCAACATTCTGTCTGAGGTTTCTGAGGATGAAGAGGCAAAAATGAATGTATGTGCATTAGCATCAGCCCGTCAAGTACAGCTAAAGAAGCAGAATTTTTTTGCAACTGGTCAGTTTCTTCTTCGAGTACTTGGTTCTCTAAAACCAGCCAATTCCTTGATGCAGGCTTAGTACGTTGATATGTGCAGTGCTAGGGAAGTTATTGATGCCAGCTTACAAATGCAGAAAGGTCTGCGAGATGATGATTCTTGGTTTGATGATTTTGAGGCTTCTACATGGAACCCTCATTCAAAGAGGAAAAGAACCATGATTAAGCAACCAGCTGAAATCATTGTGCTCTCCACTGTTGGGCATAAGGATTCTCATAATCCCATGATCATTCCTTGTCAGTCTCTTAAGAGATCTCTTCTCAACATCCTAGACAGAGCAATAGCTGAAATGGAAAACAGATTTTCTATGAAAAACCTGGATATTATGAAAGCTGTGTCCTGCTTATTGTCTACGTCTAGTTCATTTCTGGATTTCAGCTCTCTAGGCCCTTTGCAAAGACATGCCAATAATATAAAAGAATCTGTTTATATCTATCTATCTATCTATCTATTGCCAGACACCTCAATCTCGTTTGGGGTGGCCACAAACAAATCGCCTCCAAGTCGCCCTGTCCCCCGCCATTTCACTGCCCTGCTCCCAACTCATACCCCCCTCTCTCATATACCTCTCCACCCCATCCCTCCATCTCATCCTCGGCCTCTCCCTCCCTCTTCCCCCCTCCACCTCACTCACATACACTGTTTTCGTCAGTCATTCACCCTCCATCCTCTCCACATGGCCAAACCACCTCCGTGTGTTCCTCATAACGCTTCCTATCACATCCACATCCACACCACAACGCTCCTTTATATCCTCATTCGTCAGCCTGTCTCTCCACGTGACTCCACAGGCTCCTCTTAAATAACTCATTTCCACTGCTCTCACTCTTGACTTGTGTCCTTCCAACAATGTCCAAGCTTCACTTCCATACGTTAGAGTTGGTATCACAATACTGTCATGTAGTAACTTTTTCACTTCCATGCTCACTTCCCTGTTTCTTATCACTGCTTTCAAGGAACCAGCAACCTTTCTTCCCTGCTGTACTCTTTCAAGCACTTCACCCTCCAAGCCTCCATCCTTACTCATCACACTACCCAAGTACTTAAACATACTCACATTTTCCAATTCCTCACCATCCAACCTCGCTGTACATTCACTAACTTCACCTCTCTCAAAGACCATCACTTTACTCTTCTCTACATTCACCTTTAGGTTCCGTTTCTTACACACTCTCTCAAACTCATCCACCAAGCCTTGCAGCTCCCCTTCGCCTTCACTCAACAACACAGTATCATCTGCAAACAACAGTACAGGGAGTTTCCAAACACTATCCTCTCTCACCAGGGCCACTCCAACATCCACTACCCTACCTTGTACCTCTTTTATTACCCCATCCATGTACAGATTGAACAACCATGGAGACATGACACATCCCTGTTTCAAACCAACTTTCAAAGAGAAAAATTCACTTAGTTCACCATCCACACGCACTGCAGCCTTCGCACCATCGTACATACTCTTCACAGCATTCAACAACTTCCCATCTACTCCATATATTCTTAACACTTTCCACAATCCTTGTCTATCCACCCTGTCATATGCTTTCTCCCAATCCATGAAAGCTGCATACAAATTCTTTCCCTTCTCTAGAAACTTTTCCACTAAAGATCTAAGAATGAATATCTGATCTACACAACCTCTTCCCTTCCTAAAGCCTCTTTGTTCTTCTCCAACTAATTTCTCTGTTCTTTCTCTAACTCTGTCTATAAGTATCCTACCATACACCTTTCCTATTATACTAAGAAGACAAATGCCCCTATGATTACCACACACTTCTTTTTCCCCTTTTCCTTTGTACAAGGGAATAATTATACCTGACTTCAAATCCTCCGGGACTCTACCTTCCTCCCAGGCCAATCTGCACATCTTCCACATCCATTCTACTACTATCACTCCCCCATGCTTCAGCATTTCACCACATACTCCATCAATTCCTGGGGCTTTCCCCGATTTAAGTTTCTTCATTGCTTCCACAACTTCTATCCTACTGATTTCTTCCTGTCTTCTCACCTCCCTCCTTCTCCCAGCCATTCCCCAGCCACTTATACTCGCATTACTTCCATCCTCTACGTTCAACAATTCCTTAAAGTGTTCTCTCCATCTGCTCACTTTTTCTCCCTTCTCCACTAGTAATCTACCATTTTTATCTTTCACTCCCCTGCTAACTTCACTTCCACCCTGTATTACTCTTTTCACTTCTCTCCAGAACATTTTCTTACAGTCCCTCCACTTTACACTCAAGTTCCTTCCAAATTCCTCATCCACTCTCTTCTTACTCTCTCTTACTAATCTTTTCACCTCTCTCTTCCTTTCCACATATAACTCTCTCTTCCGTCTCTCAACTTCTTCCACGCCCCTATTTCTCATCCATTCATTGTATGCTTTCTTCTTTTGTGCCACAGCCTGTTTCACCTCTTCAGTCCACCACGCTGTTCCTTGCACCCCCTCCGTCTTCTCTTCCTTCCACACACCACATCACATGCTGCACATATTTCTTCTGTAAATATCCTACACACACCTTCCACGTCTCCCATCTGCTCCAATTCATATTTGCCCAATCGTTCCTCCACTTCTCTCTTATACTCTGCCTTTTTCTCATCCTCTTGTAACCTTTCCACTCTCCTTGCAACTACTCCTTCCTCTCGTCTTTCCCTTCTTCTATTCCTCCATCTTACTTGCATCCTAATTCTGGCCACCACCAAGTAGTGGTCAGAAAGTCCACTCCCCCAACCTCTATACACTCTTGCATCCTTTACACATCTTCGCATCCTTTCATCCTCACACACATAATCAATCATTGCCTTCCTTTCATTCAGTTCACCACCCACCCTTCTCATCACTCGCCATGTATACCTGTGGATCATTTTATGCCTGAAGATGGTATTGGCTATCACCAACCCCCTCCCAGCACAAATGTCCACTAACGCACTCCCATTCTCATCTATCTCAGCAGGCACACCCCACTCACCAACTATTCCATCCACCTTCACATTCCCAACTTTACCATTCATATCACCAATCAAAAACACTCTCTCATTCCTTCCAAACTTTTCCATGCACACTTCCACATTTGTCCAGAACTCTTCTCTCACTCTTCTAGCGCGATCTTGCGTTGGCGCATACACACACACAATCACCCACATTTGTATTCCAACTTTCAACTTTACCCACACAATCCTTGACCCAACTGATCCATACTGTCTTATGCTCTTCTTCCATCTTTTACTCACAACTATACACACTCCTTCCTTTGCCCTCTCATTCTCACCTACTCCTGCACATATACCCCATCCATACTCCCATTCTCTCACACTTTCTCCCCTCCATTTTGTTTCATTTATTCCACATACATCCACTTTCGCATCCTGAAGCACCTGGACAATCTCTCTCTCTTTCACCTCATCATTCGCTCCTCTTACATTCCATGTACTCATTACCAAGTCCTTTGTCCGGTCCTGGGTCGTCATCGTTTGGTCAGTCCTTGTCCGAGGCTTCTTGTTTGTTTTTTAGTTAGTTGTTTTCCGGGGAGGGGCACTAACAGATTTTCTATGAAAAACCTGGATATTATGAAACCTATGTTACTTGAGAAATTTTCCGGCTGCAGTGATGCTTCCATATCTACCATATGTAAATATTTGCAAGAGTAAAACAAAGCATTTCCTAAACTGCATAAGGTGTATGTCACAGCCCTAGTTATTGTAGTGTCATCAGCATCATGTGAGAGCTCATTCTCCACGTTGTCACGAGTGCTGACTCTTTTCCGACGCGGTATGTTACGTGACAGAAAGAAAAAATTTGGTGATCTTGGCCCATGAAAAAACAATAAGTCTAAATATGGATGAATTTGTAAGATGCTTTGCAAGAAAATGCAGATGGTTGGTGCTATAAGCTAAACATCTTAAGTTCTATGGCAGAAGTTTCTGCTTTGATGTGTGCCTTATTTTATGGGAAAAACAGCATTTTCTGATGTGTAGACGGTTAGTTCCCAAAGTTATTGAATCTTAAGTTCTGCAGCATCATTTTCTGCCTTTATGTTATTTGCCTTATTATATGGGAAATAGAGTTTTGCGTTATGCCTTATGCTTAAGTATTAGTGCATAATTTGTAAAATCAGTAAAACAAAAAAGGACTTTTTGTTTTCCCTGCTTGTAATTTGCCTTGATGTTGTTCGCCAGTGCTTTATAATTTTATCAACTTAAGTGTTATATTGCTGTAATTGATTTTTTTTACATTAAAACAAAATAAGGTCTTCGTTTTCATAGCATGTAAAATTTAAAACTATTTTCTTGCTATGGTTGAGATTGTTGTTTCATGTTCATCTTCAGGTAAATCAGCCATAGAAAGAGTTGGAGAAATGTCATTATCATGATTATTTCACATTAGCTTTGCATGTTTGCCTTCTACATTGTACAAGATTTTGCATTTATCAAAATTATGTTAGCAGTTTTCTTATAGCACTAAAAATGCATTATTTGTGTTTGCATGTGTTAATTTAGCTTACTGATATATCAATAATCTGAGACAGAGGAAGGGAGGAGTGAAGGAACAGGAAGAGATGGAGGGATGGAGGAAGGGAGAAAGGGAGAAGTCTAGGAGAAGAGAAATGGCTCCCCTAGGTACGCCTTTGTGCCCTTTCAATATGTGTAGCTGCCCCTCCAATTGGAGCAGTCTAGAACCGGCACTGGGCGTGTGTGTCCCAAACACACACACTTTCGTACATTTGTGATACTATACCTTTTTTCTTTTTTCCTTTGTGGTTTTCACTCTCTCTCTCTCTCTCTCTCTCTCTCTCTCTCTCTCTCTCTATCTCTCTCTCTCTCTCTCTCTCTCTCTCTCTCTCTTCACTTAGCACATATGTGTAAATTAAAATTCGCTGCTGCATCCACCCCCAGTCTGGTATTCTGTTTTGTACTACTGCTGTGGTGTTAGCCAATAGAAATTCTGTTTACCACCACTTATTCTTTTACTTTGATTTTCATTGGCTCAAGCATCAGGGCTGGTGCATACGTCAAGACTGACCTAAGTAAATACATCTGGTGCAATTGACCACTCTTAATCCTTGACTCAGGTGACCACTCAACCTGCTCCGCTCAGCAGGGGATGATTTTCATATCACCTGAACTGTACTGTACTGTATAGAAAGGATTTTTCCATTAACCCCTTAACCACGGGGTGTCACTTTCATGATGCTTGGGCGCAATGGATCATACCGCAGGGCGTCACTTTTGTGATTCTGTTTTATTTTGAATTCTCCCGGGATTACAAGTGGTGGCTTGTATCATCTGTCACTACTGCCAATGTCCAACACTAGTCAGCACTCCTTAACTCAACTGTACTCCCAACTATTGTTGACAATTTAGCCATTTTTCCCCGTTCTTGACTCCCCTCCCTACCTCCCCTCCATTACCCTCTCCTCTCGCCTACCCGGCCACACTGTGCTAAGCAAATCTTCCCTGGAATTTTCCACTAATTTCATCCATTGAAATCAGCCCAATGCCCTATTCTTATACAAAATAATATATAAAAAAAAAAATAATAAGGTAAGTGATAGTGCCATACACCTGGAATTGGCTAATTATCACCTGACAACACCTCACGTGCGCTTGTTCGCTAATTTCCCCTGGTAATTTCCCCTTGAAATATGCCATATAATCTATTCTCGTAATAAAAATATATATATGAAAGGAAGGGAGAAGCCTAAGCGATATTTACATTCACTCGGAACTACCTATTTTTTTTTTGTATTGTCGAGATTTCCTACCAATCATTTCATAGCATATAAATTAGCAGCTGTCACCCTGTTGACATTGTCAACCCTTGCCTTCCCATATACGACGCGGGAATTAGTTCCTTGTCGTCCTCTAAGGTGAAACTATGTCGCACTCGTTCCCCTCCATTTCTGCCGCTTCTGCACCCATTGCAAAGGGCTCTGTGACCTCTACCCCTAGAAAAACTCATGTGGGAAGCAGTAAAGGACTTAGTGACTGAGCAGTGGAATGTGAACTGGCAGAATTATCTATGATAATGATGGATAGTGACTTTGATCCTTTGGGTGAATCGTGTGATGAGCCTGGGGAGGAAATCGTTAGAGAAACTCCTAGTACGAGTGCTTCAGTGTCCCAAGTTATCCCTAGCTCCAAGGGAAAGGAGCCCTTAGTGCAGCAAGGGAAGGAATTTGGGAAGGGAATGAAAAGGTGGCGGGTTAGCCCCAGAACAATGGCCCTGCATGACCCAGCCCACCATGAGTCCCGAGGTGAATCACCTCCCCGGTCCCCCAGCCCTTCTTCACTAGTTTCTTCCTCATCTTCAGTGGAATTTTCTCCTGTGTCTTCGTCGTCGGAGTCTCCACCAGCACCTACAGTGAAGGCAGGCCTTAGGGGACGAGGTAAATCCCTGACTCTTAAAAGTAAAATAGCAACTAGAGTAAGGGTTGCTAATGTTGTATGGCAACCTAGGGTCAGTGAGAGTGACCTTGAAACAGCCCAGTCTGCCTCACAGCCACCCTCCACCCTCACCCACCCTACACCGCCACGACAGGGAATCCTGGACGCCTTTGTGTGGATGGAAGGTCCGATTTCGTACCTGAACATCTCCATTTCGATGAGAGTTCCTCAGGGATACAACCTGCCTTCACTCTTGACGAGGATGCTGAGTGTGTGGACTTCCTTTTAGCCTTCCTCGATGATGAAGTCATGCAGCACATGTGATGAGACTATCAGGTACGAATCACAACTTGCTGCAAGTAGTGTGGGTGCAGCGAAGATGCAACAGTGGACCGTGCTGGGAGTGCAGAAGCTGTATGTATTCTTCGCCCTCATGCTTCTCGTGCCACACTCAAAGAAGCATGAGTTGGAAGAATACTGGTCAATGGACCCCTTACTACCCTCACCCACCTTCAATAAGGACATGGCCAGAGATCGCTTCCAGAACATCATGGGAAACCTGCACTTCACCAACAATGATGTACCTTCCCAAACCGACCCACTCTGGAAGACCTGGGAGATTCTGAGCAGAATGAAGGATAAGTTTGTCATTCTTCCACCCCTTTCAGAAGGTTGTCATAGATGAATCCTTGGTTTTGTTCAGAGGACGTCTTAGGTTTGTACAGTACATTCCAAGCAAACGCCATCGCTTTGGAATCAAGCTCTTTGTACTGTGTGACTGTAAGACGGGGTACATCCTTGACTTCGTCATCTATTCAGCCAGCAATGTCGATCTGGACAAAACACCCCCCCTTGGCTTCTCAGGCTGTTTGGTAAAAGTGCTTCTTGAAAGGTATTTTGGTGCGAATCATGTGCTGTATACTGACAACTATTATACAGCACCGATACTTGCTACATATCTTTCAGAGCACGGCATCGGCTCCTGTGGCACTGTGAAGAGCAATCGTGCCCACTTCCCCAAATTCCTAGAGGCAGGAAACTCGCAGCGAGGAGACGTGCACCGATGCAAGTCTGAGGCAATACGGTGGCATGACAAGAGGGTCGTGCACATGCTCACCACCGTACACAAGGGGGAAATGAAAGACAGTGGGAAGATCGACCGTAGACAGGCAAACCTGTGAGGAAAACTGATGTTGTCATAGACTATAATATCAACATGAGGCTGGTGGACAAGTCCGATATGATGACTGGAGAGATCGACTGCCTCAGGAAGAATACTAGGTGGACAGGAAAGTTTTTCTGCTTCTCATTGACATGATGCTAAACGCCTTCATCCTGTACAAGATGAAGGTAAAGCCACCCAAGTCCTTCTCCCTGAGGTTGTTCACAAGGACTTGTGTTCAGCAGCTGCTTGAGAGATATGGTAAGGTGACAGCAGCAACTCCAAGGCGCCATGCTGTAAGACTTCCTGACAGACTTGAGCAGAGGGCGTACATGGATCGGCACAGACTGGAGCAAATGCCTTCCACAACCAAGAGGAAGGCTGCGATCTGCAGGTGCCAGGTGTGTGCACATACCACCCAACGCACACCTGAGCACAAACACACCTCTTGGCAGTGTGCTGAGTGCCAGGTTCCCCTCTGCGTTACCTGCTTTTTTGTTTACCACAGCCTGAAGCAGTTCTAAAAGTGCAAGTGAAAAATGTAAATAATGTGTAAATAGCAAGTGAAAGCAATGGATCTAAATATGATGGAACAGTTTAATATAGTTTTATAAGTTACTGCAAGTGACAGTGCATAACACAGTGTAAGTAAAATAGAAGTGTAAATATTGAAAATACAATAGACAACGTAAACAAATGTAAATAATTAGTAATATAAGAATATGAGTACAAATACTTGAAGTTATGACAGTGAAAGTGAAACCTTGCCTCTCTACGTATTTTACTGAAAGAGAAATTTAATGCCTACAGTGACAATAAACAACTGTTACTGAAGGAAACTTATGGATAAAGACTGTATATATATATAAGTGTTATATAGTAATAGGAATATAAAGTGAGTGTTTTTATGAATAATAAATGACAGAATACCAGCGGGGAAGAAGCGCAAGTGGGAGGCTCGTATGCTCTCGTAATTTTCATTGCTTTCACAGTTTTTTTTTTTTTTTTGAAGTATGGATTCCACACTTTTTGAAAATCAGAGAATAGTGTTTCTAGTGATTATATCAGGCTGTGGTAATCATATTATGGGTGTCGGGAAGTGTAAAGTGGAGACTTCGTTACCCAACTTCAGAGGTCTCCACAAGTCCTATGGTACTCGACGAAGGCTGAAAAAACATCCCAGGAGAAAGCTGAAGGTATGTGCCATAAGCATATTTAATTATAATATTGTAGGACTAATAACTGATTTTTGGCAAATATTTTTAGAAAGTCTGATGGAGCGCGAATATCAAGCAGGACACACAAGTAGCGCCAAAACAACCCCGCGTTTTAGGGGTTAAGGAAAAAAATAAAAGAAAAACGGCGTAAAGCTATACATCCTCAAAATTTTCATCTAGAAAAGGGGGGGTGGGGATGGGGACAAAAGATACTCTGTTCTCCAGGCTCCGAAAAGTGTGTGTGTGTGGGGAGGACATGTCCCCCTGTCCCCCACCCAAAGGAGGCCCCTGGCACACATATTTATATATGCTTACCTTCTAACATGTAGTCTGAGATGATCAAAATGACATCACGCAGTCTTCAAAAATTCTGCTTATTTCAGTTGTTTGTGACAATAATTGTGCAGTGTTTGTTTGTAACTGGCAACTGGGTGAGAGGAGGCTGCAGGATGAGAGGACGTGGCTGAGGGGACAGGAAGGCCATTTTTTACACCATCAGGATACAAGTACAAAATATCACTAGAGCTCTGATGTTAACTACATAATCTAAGGTGATAAATGAAATTGTTAAGTTATAACTTGTCATTTTTTCTCAAAGGTTTTATAATATTTAGTCCAGCTTTCAATTTCAAAGGAAATTCTTCCTCCCAAATAAATATTTTTGGAAACAGATAATACTGTTTAATGTACAAGTGGCAAAAATAAGAAAACCGTATTGTCATACAAGAACTATGCAAAAAATCCCTTTCAGCATTTCCCCAAAATTGTCCCGGGGGGGGGGGGACTGCCCTTCCTGCCCCTTCAGTGGCTACGCCACTGACTCATTCATGGCAGCTCCTTCCATGATATAATTGCCATAATTTTTATAGAGCTTCAAGCATTCTGTGTAATGATGAATATAATATTTTCATGTAGTTAATACATGACTATAGTCCACAGAAAGTAGAACTAATGGATAACTACCGTCTTTATTGGCTGAGACGTCTACCAGGCAAGAGTACCAACCCTTCCAAGGCAGCAGTCATTGTGGTGTTCCTTTCCGTATACATTGGACCCCTGCGGAAGGATACTTTTCTGTGCAGGTGTACACCAATGGTCCTTCTCTCGCTCGAGTAATATTTAAGTCATCTTCTTTCTTTATGTTAGTTACTTGTTCATTTTTAATGACCCTTTTTGCTATTTGTCGCTAATTCAGAATATTCCAAATAATTATTAATGTCTTCCTTGGAAGGGAGGCAACACAATGGGAAAAAGAACCATGTTAATTATATAATCTTGATAGGTCTCCCGGTTATATTCCTGTTTCATTGTTTCTTGATCTTAAAGTACTTCACCCCATAGTTAGGTGGGAAAGAGGGTCATGATGATGATATGATTGTGATGATGAAAATGATCTTCGTGGTTCTTCATCAACAAGTATATAGAAATTGTCACTGATAAGACTGAGAGTTTACGGCCATTATCGCTGACGAACAATCGATTCCCTAAAATCATTTTTTGTATCTCAGCTTAGAATGGCACACATACATACTTATTTCTGTGGTGGATAACATACTTAGTGCCACATCCAGTAACATTATTCATCATGGTGAAATACCGTATATAACCATGGAGGCCGATGGTGCCGACCACCATCCACTCACTTGATGTAGTGATATCTATTTCTTCCATCACCTTCATCATTCTTTTACTATCTCTTACCCCTTTCTTGCTGTTTCTCCGAATCTTACTGTCACTTTTAATTACAGTTCTATTCACTTCAGGTGGTTCTACACGAAGTGGCAAAACTAATGGTTTTATGCAACACAGGAAGCCATTGACAACGCTGTGTGGTAAATATATAGCCAAATAATCGGGCGACATGGAGCCTACAATGATGTTCCTGTTAAATGGCTGAAGAGACGCAAATGTGACATCCATCCGAGAGCCAAACATCCATACCTTTCCCCGTGCCCCGCTATAGTGAGGCGTTGTCTACCACAAGGGAAATCGGCTCACCATATGGGACTACCCTATAGGGACAGTTGCTTGCTTCCCGTTTATGGGTCTGCTCGGCCAGACAGACTGAAGTTATTCAACAAAATTTCAGTTTTACTATACTGGGTGACAAGCCTAAGGTTTTACTGTAACCCGACCTTTTGCAATGCTGGATGGTAACCATAGTGGGGTGAAGAAGTGTACCCTACCATGGTGCACAGTTCACTTGGTGAGGAGACGCAAATGTGGCATCCACTTGGAAACAAAATCTACATTACATTTCCTTGCGCCTCACTGTGGTTAGGCTCTGTCTGCACCTAAGAAACCTCTATTCACAGGACGGGATAATCCTTCAGGGGCGGTTGCTTGCCTGCGGTTGATGGAGCTGCTCGGCCAGACAGACTGGGGTAATTCATCAACAACAACTGTAACTAACGCTTCCATCATATTATCCCCCTCACCCTAAGAATTACATCTTTATTATGAATCAGGCGACATCAGGCCGTTTTATTCAACTCGGGAAGGCCTCAGGTCACGAAAGAAATAAAGGCCATTTCTAACCCGCCAATTTCGGGGGAGGGGGGAGGGATATGGAAGCTGGGTAATAGCGTTCAGATATAATAACAATACAATTTAAAAGACGCCATTGTGATGAAGGCATTTAAAATTACAAGGCAAAAACTAACCTTAATTGGATACTTTACTAATGAATAGCACTGAGCCATAACTGCACTGTTAACAGAATAAACAGCTTAAGCAGCATCGTCAGAGGGCAGTGATACTGTATACATTTTACGGGTGATGAACGGTTGACGATGCTCTGTCTGTAGATTCTTTTGCAATTTTATTTGCATTGTGTTTTTTGTCTCTCTGCCTGACAGCTAATGTGCAGGATTACCATTATTCCTCTTTGACCACATCGGTGAAGAAAAAAAAGAAGACTCTAGTCCTCTCACATTACCCTGGCCAAGGTTTAGTCGTTCGGAATCGTATTTCACGTAGCTCAATGGCACAAAATCAGTGCTACGGCTCTACATCCGCTCCAAAGCACGTCTTCATGACTAGCATCATATTCTAGTGTTAATCTGCTGATACAGCTTAAGATAGAGAGGTGCCAGTTTTAAGCCACGGTGGAGTAAAAGAGTATAATTGACACTAACCGACCGGGGAGTAGAACCCAGCAGATGCCTGGATGAGGTGGTGTCAGTGCTGGCAGTAAGACCACTGGCCTCAGTCTGGAGTCTGACATTCTGTTCTCAGGGTTTTATTTATCCATGTGCATGGGGATGTGGTGGGCGGGTGTGTCTGTACGGGGAGATGGGCGGGACTATAAGCAGGGGAACACAACGCAGACGCTTACCCACAGATATTGATTAAACATTTTCTTGTCAGTTTTTCATGCCCTGTCGTCCTAGGTTTTTAATGGATATGGCTGTTTAATGCTGAAGAATTTTATATGACTAAAAATATACATGCTTGTCCAAATCAGCATTTAATATTACCATATGTGTTATACGCAACTGTAGTTCCATCATCATCATCATCATCATCATCATCATCAGCCATAACTAGTCCACTGCTGAACAAAGGCCTCCCCCAACTTTTCCACGAATTCCTTGACTGAGCCAATCTTTGCCACGTTTTCCCTGCAAATTTCTCCTGTCTGGCTTTTTTCTGCTACGCTTACATTCTCTTGATGTCGAGTCCGTCAGCCTCTTACTCCATCGGTTATCCCTTATTCTTGCTATTTGGCCTGCCCACCTCCATTTCTGTTCTTTTATAACTTCTACAATATATAACTTTGACTTTAGTCTGCTCCCCCATCCAAGTTGATCTTTTCCTGTCTCTTAAAGATATTCCCAACATTGACCTTTCCATTGCTCTCTGAGAACGGATAAATTTATTTTCCATTGATTTTGTCAGTTTCCAGGTCTCACAACCATACGTCATAGCTAGAATTATGCATTCGTCATATACTTTTCAGTTCATACAAACTGGCAAACTAAGTTTCATAATGTCTCTATGTTTACCGAAAGCTTTCCATCCAAATGTAATGCGTCTTTTTATTTCGCTATCATGATCTTTCGTTAATTTTAGTACTTGTCCCAAGTAGTTGTACTCCTCAACTTCAAGAATTTCATCGCTTATTTTGATGACGCTCTTTGGTGTTTGTGGATTAAACATTACTTTAGTTTTACTTCGGTTCATCTTCAGTCCTACTTTCAGACTTTCTCTGTTCAGGTCATTTAACATTTCTTTGCAATCCCTCCGCTGTTTCTGAGATTAGGACAGTGTCATCTGCAAATCTTAAATGGTTTAGCTTTTCTAAATCAATGTTCACTCCTTTGTTTTCCCAGTCTAGCTTTCTGAAAATACTTTCTAGGCATGCTGAAAATAATTTTGGTGAAATTGTATCTCCCTGACGCACGCCCTTCTCAATCTTAATTTTTTCTGAGTCCTCATGTAATTTAACTGTAGCAGTTCCCTTTTTATATATGTTTTCGAGCAGGTTTACAATGTTCTCATTCACTCCTTGCTCTCGCAATGAATTTATAATTGCTATGTGCTCCACTGAGTCGAAAGCCTTTTCGTAATCAACAAAACCTAAGCACAGTGGTTTATTATATTCTATAGTTTTCTCAGTTAGCTGGTTCAATGTATGTAGATAATCAATGGTCGAATACCCGCTTTGGAATCCTGCCTGTTCACGAGGTTGGTTTTCCTCCAAAATTGTTATTATTCTGTTCGTAAGGACTTTTGGGAAGAGTTTGTAAATGACTGATAATAAGCTAATGGGTCGATAGTTACTAAGATTTTTTGAGTCACCTTTTTTGTAGAGTAAAATAACTATTGCATTACACCATGTTTGGGGAATTTTCTTCTGTTTTATGCAGTGGGTAAATAAGTGAGCAAGCCTATTTTGTACTTCTACTCCGGCATCCAAAAGTAAATCTGTTACTATTCCATCTTCTCCCGGAGCCTTCCCTCTTTTCACATTTGTAAGTCAAATATTTACTTCGTCTGGTGTTATCTCAGGTATTTCACTTGTGTCAGCTGAAAAGTTTGCTATTGGTACTACTGTCTTTGATGCATAAAGTTCTTTGTAAAGTTCTTCAACTCTCTTCACCGTCTTATCTCTGCATTTAATGATTTCACCGTTTTTTTGTTTCAGTGATGTCATTTGTTGCTTTCCTAGTGCCATTTTGCTTCGGACAGTTTCAGACTTTTTCCATTTTTGATGGTTTCTTTGATCTGATCCATGTTCCTCTTTCTTTTTTCTTCTCTCTGTCTTTTGTTGATAAGCTTATTTAATTCTGCTCGTTCTATTTTGTCTTTCTTTGTCTTTACTTTCGTTTCCTTTCGTTTTTTCATAAGCTCGAGTGTCTTTTCTGAATACTTCTTGGCTTTGGTTGTGTTAGGTTTTCCAACTACCTCTGCTGATTCTCTTAGCAGTTTTGTTAGTCTGTCATTCAGCTCATCAATATCACATTCAGGATTACTTAGAGCCTGAAATCTGTTCCTTATTTCCAACTGAAAGGCTGCTTTGTTTTCGTTTACTATTATTGGGCATATCTGTTTATCTTTAATCATCTTCTTTCTTTCATTTCTGAAATTGAATCTGGCTGTGCAACCCACCATTCTATAATCACTACCTATATTTACTTTGTTGATAACTGTGACATTTGTGATCGTGTTATTCTTATCTGCTTTAATGAAGTCGATTTAATTTTTTGTTTCTCCATTTGGGCTTCTCCAGGTCCATTTTCTTCCTGTTCTTTTGTGGAAGAATATGTTCATTATTATCATGTTAAACATTTCAGCAAAATTTACCAGCATTTCTCCTCTTTCATTCCTTTCTCCCTCTCCATTTTTCGACTTCCCAACTTTTGCATTGAAGTCTCCCATGAGTAGTTCCTTGATTAATGACAAGTATTCGAAGGCACTAACTTATCACTCAAATATCCTAACATACCAAATAGTTTCCCACCACGGAATCATATAAGAAGTGAACTATAGGAACTACTTTATATCTATATCTATCTATCTATCTATCTATCATATAGATAGATAGATAGATACCTTAAATGTCTGGACCAACTTGCCCAACCCCGGACTCCTACGCTCTTCATGGGGCGGCATAGGATTGCATGATGGATATATATATATATATATATATATATATATATATATATATATATATATATATATATATCTATATATATATATATATATATATATATATATATATATCTATATATCTATATATCTATATATATATATATATATATATATATATATATATATATATAAAATCATCATCCAATCCCACATCGCCCCATGAGGAGCGTAGGAGCTCAGGGCTAGGCAAGTTGGTCCTGACAGTTAAGATAAGAGTGACCAGCCTCTCTCATCCCTGAGTGGCTTTACGTGAGCAATGAACCCCAACCTTCCCTTGGATATAAACCTTCACCGGCTCAATCCGATTGGAGCAATGTAAATACCGTTTAAACCACCAGGCGCCAAAATTTTGCTATATGGTTACCACCCAGCATAGTAAATGGTATCCTGGTGTACAGGAAACCATTTGGCTTGTCACTCAGTGTAGAGTTACCCACAGACAGAAGGAAGAGAAAAGAATGAAGGAAAGAGAGAAGGGGAAGTGTAAAGTCACCCATAGGCAGAAGGACGAGGAAAGAATGAAGGAAAAAAAGACAAAAGAGGATGGAAGGAAGGAAGGATGGAGGAGAGGAAAGGGCAGACACCCGAGAACAGCACTACATCGAGTGAGTGGATGGTGAGCACCCCCACCAAACATGATTCTCCACCAACTGAGGTTCGAGCAACGGTGCTACGTGAGGAGGGGGATGCGAGGTGCCGGGATGGCAAGAGACAGGGATTTCGGAAAGAACGAAGTATCTGTGGTATGATCCTTGCTGCTCGACAGATACAAGAGAATGCCATGAACAGAACCGTGATTTGTATACTGCATTCATCAATCTCGCAAAAGCATTTGACTTTGTCAACATATGACTTTTATGGAATGCACTTTCAAAATTTGGAGTTACAAATTTCATAGCATCCTAATGACTCTGCATGATAACATGAATGCTCGCATTTCCATAGGTGGGAACAAATCCAAACCCTTCAATATAGTTGTGGGTGTAAAACGAGGATGCGTCCTGGTTCCTGTCGTTTTCAACATCTGTCTCACCGTAGTCACCTTTTCATGTCATCAAAATATGAACCCTGATGATGGAGTAAATATCCAGTTCCGTCTGGGTGGTAGCTTACAGTATATAGTCTCAGATGTGTTCAAGCACAAAGGCTGATATATCATTCCTAGAGCTGCAGTATGCTAATGACTGTGCTGTCATTGCACATACCCTAGAAGTCCTACAACAGTCTCTCATAATCTTCCAACATATACCATGCCATGTGACTCCAAGTAAATGACAATAAAACACAAATAATATCTCAGAGAAGCAACACAACAAAGCTGCTTGCACTTCAGATAAATGGCAAGAATGTAAAACAGGTGGAGAGTTTTACCCACATTGGAAGTGTGCTAGCAGATTTCCATAACTTGGATGCAGACGTCCTTGCAGGAATTAACCACGCCTCAGCGTCATTTGGGCATCTCAGATTCAGAGTCTTTGCAAACACCAACTTGAGAATCTAGACGAAAGTATCTATATATACTGCTGTATTCCTATCCACCCCCTTACTTGGTGCTAAATCCTGGTCTACTTACCTGTGTCAAATCAAACGGCTTCAGTCTGTTCACATTCGATGTTTACAGCACATTCTAGGACTCAGATGGGAGGATGAAGTCCTTCACTTACAAATTCTTGAGTGGGAAAAGTCAACCACCATAGAAACCATGCTGGATTAAAAACAGCTTAGATGGGTCTGACACGTGTTCTGCATGCATGAGCACTTCCTTCCTCACCAGGTTCTGTATGGCCAACTCACTGCAGCACGTTTCAACCCAGAAAGACAGAAGAAGAGATATACAGTAAATATCATAATATGAAGACAACTCTGAAGAAATGCAAATGAACTTGAAACAATGCCTCCGACAGAAAACAATGGCGAGCCCTGTAGAGCGAAGGAATAATTCATCTCAAAGAAGCGCAGAACCTGGCTAGAGAAGAGCATAGACAATGGAGGCACAACCAAAACAGAGTTCTCCCAGCAAACCTGGACTCGACATGCCACTACAGTAGTTTGCGGATCCAGTATTGATCTGCAAAGTCACACATGCTGACACCAAAGACTGAGAAACATACCATCTTAGTGAATATAGTAGCCGTTGTCTACTGTGGTAGAAAGACAGCTTTAAGCTTAGCATATGTGTGTGTGTGTGTGTGTGTGTGTGTGTGTGTGTGTGTGTGTGTGTGTGTGTGTGTTTTAGTGCATAAGTGTGTGTGTGAGGGTGAGAGGTAGACGACTGTGTGTAAACACCAAGGCTGTTTGAGCTCCTGGGTTTTGGACGTTCTCCACATCCCTGAAGGACCCCTTGATTGCATGAATAACAGTTGTGAATATCTCCTGGGTATGATAATGGCGTGGGAAGTGGAGGGTGCATTTGGACTAATGGCCGGTTCACACGAGCAAAATCGCGGCATTTTTTTCGCCGATTTGCGGGAAAAAAAAAAGAAGCCAATTTCGGGATTTCTCCCGGAAAGGTGTTCACACGTACGGAGACTGCAGTTGCAAGAACGCAGCAACAGTGTTTACAAACAAAGACGGACCGTTGTACCCGTACCAGATGTGCAGGCTCTTGCACTTGCACTTTGTCTACTCCAAGATGAGCTATCACGCATCTGGACTCGTCCGTGGCTGTCTAGGAGAAAACAAGAGTGTTTATTAAAGGCTGGTGGGGGAGCTCAGCTTGGAGGATCCTCAAACTTTAAATGAGTGGATCCGTCTTAACAAGACCCAGTACAACCACTTGCTGGGGCTTGTGACACCCTTCACTGAAAAACAAAATACGCAGTTGAGGGAAGCTGTGACTGCTGGAGAGCATCTGATGATCACTCAGAGATATTTAGCTACAGGTAAATGTTGCTTGTAGTTAAGTTGATGCCCACCCACAATTTTTCCATTCACTTTACGTTTTTAATACTGTTGTTGATGTGATTCATTCACATTCTGGCAACTGTGCCAGAGCAACAGCCCAAAAGTCATTAGCATAAAACTCTTATTAAAATCAAAAATATCTGAATCACTCTCCCAATTTAAATTTGCTAGAAATCATGCAAAAGCTGTATTAAATCTATCTAAATCAAACTTTCTTCAAAAGCAAGCATCAAAACAACTTAACAACCCTAATGACAATAGAATATTCTGGTCAAATTTTAATTCTTTCAATAATAACTTTAACAAGTCATCTTCCATTCCCCCACTAAAATCTTCAGATGGCGACATTACAAATGACCCATGTGGGAAAGCAGATATCTTTGCCAGTATCTTTGCCAGAAACTCTACCATAGACGATACCAGCCAGAATGTCCCAGTACTGGAACTTGATTCTCCCGAAATTGCCCCACTTAAAATACAGACAAGATTCGTAAAACCGTCCTAGACAATTTACCTACCAACAAAGCTCCAGGCTCAGATGGAATTCCGCCAATTGTTTTGAAAAAGTATTCCCCTGAACTTGCCTTTGTCCTAGTTAAATTATTGAGACTATGCATACGTACTTCTTTATTCCCAAATTCATGGACAGAAGCCAATATCCACCCAGTTCCGAAAAAAGGAAGTTCGTCTGACCCCTCCAATTACAGACCAATAGCTGTCACATCTTCTCTTGGTAAGGTATTTGAAACTTTAATTAATAAGCACATTGTTAAACATCTTGAATCCAACAACTTAATTAGTGATAGACAATATGGTTTTTGCCACGAAAGATCCACCATTGACATACTCAATCTCTTAACTCATACCATTCATCAATCAATTGATCTTTTTGGATAAACTCATGCAGTAGCTCTTGATATCTCTAAAGCTTTCGACAGAGTTTTGCACCATTCCCTGCTGTCCAAACTCCCTTGCTATGGACTAACGTCTTTTGTTCCTTTGATTTCTTCATATCTTAGTGACAGGAAAATAAAAGTAAAAGTAGATGATGTATATTCCAATTTCCACTCAATAAAGGCCGGCATGCCGCAGGGATCAGTTCTGGCGCCAACCCTATTTCTGGTTCATATTAATGATCTCTTATCTGTCACCCACAATCCCATTCACTCATATGCAGATGACTCAACACTACATAGTTCATTCACACTCAGACATCCATTTACAAAGTCTAACATCTCCACCTCTCAACTCAGTACAGCCATCTCCACAAATCAAGATCTATCTACAATCAGTGAATGGGGACAAAACAACCTTGTCTCTTTTAATGCTAGTAAAACTAAATATATATACAGTTTACTAATAGACAGATATTGCCAGATTCGTACATTATCTTCAGTGCTACTAATATTGCCATCTCCAAAAGTATTGAAATTCTTGGCGTCTCAGTTAATAGTGCCCTCAGCTGGACCTCTCATGTCAGATCACTTGCTAATACCGCCTCAGAGAAACTTGGATTATTGTACAGAGTCCGTAACTTCTTCGCCGATGAGCAGTTAGCTATAATTTATAAGAGTCATGTGCGCTCTCAGCTTGAATATTGCTCACCCTTGTGGAATGGTTGTGGAGAGGTTGCATTAAGACAACAAGACAAAATTCAGAACAAAGCTGTTAGAATCACTAACAACCCTGCCATTGCATATAAACTACCTCCCCTAAAAGTAAGAAGGAATGTTGCCTCCCTTGCATTATTTTACAGATATTTTTTTGGCAAATGCTCAGACGGAGTTGCGTCCATGGTGCCACCTCTCCATGCCTTCCCTCGTGCTACACGGGCATCTGGTAGTGATCATGACTGGAATGTCACTCAGCCATATTGCAGAACTTCTGCCTATCAGAATACTTTCATTCCCCGAACTGCATCTCTCTGGAACTCGCTTCCCCAGAGTTGTTTCCCTCCAAATTTCAACCCACAACTGTTCAAGTCTAACTGTTACAAATATTTTATGAACAGAGGACACCAGTATTCTGGTGTATGGATTATTTTTTTTTAAACTCATTTGTTTTTCCTTCCTCCGTTCTGTTATTTATATATATATATATTTAAAAAAACTTATGACCTCCAATTATGGTGGAAATTTAAAAAATAATGGTAATGAAGTTTATGACCACCCTCAACTGTATGAGCTTACTTCTTTACAGAGATTTTTGTTTTGTCTCAATGAGGGTTAGGTTCCGTTCGGTAGGTTTGGTTAGATTTCGTGGTTAATATTACTTTTAGGACCAATTTTGTTTTGAAATTCAGACCATGATTTTACTGGTGGTACTTGATGTTCTTTTGACCTTCATTTCTTTGGCAATTGCTTCATTGAGAACACAATTGTTACTGAACATATATATATATATATATATATATATATATATATATATATATATATATATATATATATATATTTGATGTGTGTGTGTGTGTAAAAGTGCTTTTGAACCACAGTACATATGTGTTGCCTGCAGTTGATGCCCACCCACAAATTTTCCATTCAATTTAGGTTTTTCATACTGTTGTTGATGTGACTCATTCACTTATGACCTCCAATTCAAATGGAAATTAAAAACAATTGATAGTGAAGTCTATGATCACTTTCTACAGTATGAGCTTAATTCATTATAGAGATTTTTGTTCTGTCTCAATGAGGGTTAGGTTCAGTTCGGTAGGTTTGGTTAGATTTCGTGGTTAATATTACTTTTAGGACGAATTTTGTTTTGAAATTCAGACTGTGGTTTTCCTGGTGGTACTTGATGTTATTTTGACCTTCATTTCTTTAGTAATTGCTTCATTTAGAACACCATTGTTACTGAACAAATATTTTCTTTGTGTGTGTGTGTGTGTGTGTGTGTGTGCTTTTGAACCACAGTACCTAGAATATCATTTTGTATTAACTGTTGCTTGTGCACTGTCCATAAACAAATATTGCCAGTTAGCAAAGATTAGAATAGACTACAGGTAAAGAAGGTTCCGATAGGTAAAGTAACGTTAGGTTAGGTTTTCACGCCTTGGTAATAATATTTTATCCTATATTTTTTTAAGGTGAGTCACAGAAATTCCTGGCGATGCAGTTCCGGATCAGCAGGAACCTTGTCGCGCTATCATCCCAGAAGTATACCGGGCCATCTACACAGCGCTGAAGCCAACCAATTCGAAGATGCCAACCACAGAGGAGAAATGGCGGAAGATAGCACATGATTACACAGTGGAACTGTCCCATGTGCATCAGATCATTAGATGGGAAGAGAGTTCTCTCTGAAGGAGACAAAGGAATCAACAGGCTATGTCCTACAAATTACTCAGCTGTGGGACAGATGCTGCCTGAAGGAGGGAATGGAATCAAGAGGCAATGTCCTACAAATTCCTCAGCAAGAAATCATTCCTTTTTCAGACAAGTAGTGTCCGTACGTCACTGTAAGAGATGATGCCTCTTTCTTTAAAAACATATTTAATGAAGCCTTACCCAGGAAGGAATCAGTCGGTAGAGGCAAGGATTTTCAATTACCGTCTTTTCTGGGCAAGAAGGGCATCTGAAAACGCATTTGCTATTCTCTCAGCCTGTTTCCAGGTGTTCAGAACTCCAATAAGAATATCTCCAACAAAAGCGAAGGATGTAACCCTTGCTGCTGTAGCCTTACACAACTACTTGAGAACAAGCTCATGAGATTCATATGCACCTCAAGAAATAGTCGACACAGAAATCATCGATAAGGGAAGGCTTCAGGAAGGGCAATGGTTTCAGCATCCTCATGGTGGAATGAAAAGACTTCCAATAGTTGCCAGAGGCCATTCCGCTGATGCTAAAGAAGTAAGAGAAATGTTGAAGTTATATTTCAACCAGGAAGGGCAGGTTCCATAGCAGAACGCTATGTGCAACCTGCTTTAGTGCAGGTTGCATATGGTGTCATGTTAAGGTGTGTCGTATCCTAGATCATGCACTTTTCCTCACAATATTCATCCAGTCAGCTCTATCTCTTGTCGGTTCCCTAGCCTCACCGACTTCCAAATCTCTCTTCCTCACCCATTCATCCACCATATCTCTCGACCTTCTCCTTGGCCTATGTCGCCTACTCCCTCCTTCAGATTCACTCAGATATACCTTTTTTACCACTCCATTGTTATCCATTCTCTCCACATGACCATACCATCTCAGTACACTCTCTCTTTATTCTATTGTCCACTTCCTCACTGCATATCTTTCTCGAATCACATTATTTCGTATCCTATCCACTGTTTGTATTCCACATACATTCCTTAAAGGAAGACTGTAGAGAATGAATGAAGGATATTTAAATGACTTTATAATACAATGCATTTTTTTATGAAAAAATAAATGATTCACACAGCATCACTTCCTCTTCCTTCTGTGTATGGGTGACAACTGAGTGGTAAGGCAAATGGTTTCCTGTACACCAAGAAACCATTCACTATGTTGGATGGTAACCATAAAACAAATTTATGGCACTTGGTGGTTTAGTGGGCAATTATGGGCTCCAATTGGAATGAGCCTGTGCAGGTTTATATCCAAGGGAATTGTAGGGTTTATTGCTTGTGTAATGCCATGGTGCTACATATGATTGGATGATGATGCTGATTAATGCACTACATCCATAACAAAACAGTTCCTTCTTTATATCTTTGCTTTATATCCTTTGCAGCCAGCATCACCTCTAAAGCATATGCTAAGTGGTGTTCGTCTGCAATATCACGAACACAAGGTTCGACAAATATTGCAACTGGATCACTCATAGTTTTTGGCTGATGAGGTTTTTGAGCTTTTGTTTCATTTGCCAGAGTGATTAACCAATCAATTGCACGTGACATCTTTTTGTAGTTTGTTCCTCTTGCCTGAGGTGCTTGATGTCCCTGGTGCAGATAACTTCCTCTTGCCTGGAGTGTTAGATGACCTGGGTGCAGAGCTCTCAGGCACTGGCAGTCCTTGTTCCTTTAACAAAGAAGTTGAAGAAGACTGCAGTTGCTGGTGCTGGTGAAGACTCTGTTGTTGGCACTGCTGCACTGCTAGTGAGGATGCTGCAGTTGCTGTTGATCGACAAGATTCTGCAGGTGACGGAGCTCCACTTATTGTTGACAGCCATGACGAGATTTCACTGTCTGGGTCAACAACAACAGTGTTGTCCCCTGGGTTAACCTCAGTAGTTGCCACAACATCTTCCTGACAAAAAAAAGATGTCTAATATTAGTAATGAGCTTATGTAATACCCCGACAAAATGGAATTGACAAAGAGCCTGTCAAAGTAATCCAAATTATAATTTCTATGTGAAAGTGTTAATTCACATTACTGTATAGTATATGAGATTCAAAAAGTTTGGTCCAAGCCTATTATACCAACTGTGTCAAATAGCAAAGACAATATTTCACTGTCCGAGTCAACACTGACAGTGCTGGCACCTAAGTTGAGTCAAATAATAGTTATCAGTTTATGCAATATCCTGACCATATCGAAATGATAAAGAACCTATCAAAGTAATCCAAATCATAACATAATTTCTCTACTAAAGTGTTAATTCACAACATAAGTTTACTGTATAGTATAATTATGCCATTCAAAAACTTCGGTCCAAGCCTGTTATACCAACCGTATCCAACACCAAAAATGAGACTTCCCTGTCAGAGTCAGCATTTACAGTGTTGCCACTTGGGTTGACATCGAAAGTTCCCACAGTGTTTACCTACAAAAAGATGTCAAATACTAGTAATGAGGATAAGCCATAACCTGACAAGATGGAAATAACAGAGCCTATGAAAAAAAGGAAATAATTTCCATGTGACTGTTTAAAAAAACACCAATACTGTACTGTATAGTACTGTGTATGCAATTATAAAATTTTGGTCCAAGCTATGTATAGGGACTGATCAGAACAATATTGTACTGCATATGTAGTTCAATAATTTGTATTCCAAGTTTATGTCTAGGGACTGAACGAGGACATAAACATATTCTTGTATGAAATAATCGATCAAATTCCGAATAAGCCTACAGCATACTTGTACCCCTGTCAATGTAAAGACAATGTGAAGCAACTTCAGTAAAGAAAAAAATTTAAAATTGTTGAACCAAGTTGGTACATGCTTATGACGTTATGACCATGGACACTATATTACTAACCTTCTCCTGACTATGCATGGACCAGCTGGGCTCTGAAGAGAAGTCACATACATTAGCGAGGAACGAGAGGTACAGAAACAGTTCCCACTTCACTTCCACCTTTCCTTCAGAGCCACTTGGTGCAGTCCGGTGGCTGCTGTACTCTTTCATGAAATATATCTTCAAGTATTTAAATTTCTGTCGTACATGATCTGTAATATGAATGAAACAAATTTGGAAGAATTATCACCTTTCTTGTGGGGCACTGATTAAGTTTAGGGCCACCACCTTCAATGTTATTTTTTGCTATAGTTAGGTTAACTTCAATTTGTTTTTTCAGTACATTTATTTTATTAAGCTTTTTTCCATTGTAAAATATATTTTAATGAGGTACAGGCCTAGGCCTCAATCAGTAACTGTATATTAATAGTGGCAGTGAAGGTCTGGACCACTGGAATCACATTAAAATCAGTGGGAAAACATTTAATGGAAAGCCCATAGATAGGAACGAACTTCAAAATAACCCTTTTATAGCTTTGTAGGCATAATTCTTAAATTATTTCCACCCTCCACGCTTAACTTGGCTTAGTTTAAATGCAACAGGACTAAACCTAGCTTTGGATTTTGGGGATGTGTGTCCAGGTGCCTTTTGTTAGGTAAAGGCATGCTACAATAATTTTGGGTAAGGTAGAGTGAGCTGACGATTGAGGCTAATATAAATTGCTATTTACAGAAATGTATGAAGAGAAGGCTTACCTCCAGTCAAATCCAAAGCTGAAAACTGTGACCTTAAAGTAAGGGCCACATTTATAAAAGTCTGCCGCCGAATTTTGGTTTTCAGGTACAGTGGACCTCTTGGGTCCCAAATATGCCTGTGTTCCTTGATCAACTCACACAGAGCTACTAGCATCTCCCTTGACCATGTAACTTCGGCAGGCATAATGGATAAACTTCAGTTGGTCACGTGTGATGAAGAAGAAATGGTGGTAGTACTGTACTATGTAAACACACAAGATGTTGTATTCGTCTTCGTTCCCAGAGCTTTGTCTTGTTCGGTGTTTTCATTTAAATCGGCCCTGCAACTTTCTCCCGATTATGGCAAAAAAAAGACCGACATGTCGTCTCTCCATATTGGCAAAAAATATGGCCGGAATTTCTACCAGGAAGCAATTCTGGCAAAAAAACGACCGCGATTTTGCTCGTGTTAACCGGGCTTAAGGCAGTAAACCAGGACAAATACTGAACAGCCTGGCTTCACCCCACCCTTGAATTCATTTCCTATACTTTGCACAAGGTTCTTGTCATCAACATACCTATGACACCATTGTCATAGCAACAGCTGCATTACTTAGCCAGTGTACCAACTTGATCAGGTAAATACAGTATCAGAGATGAGGAAGCTACAGAGGTACCAGATAAAGCAAATAAATAAAGATGACCTATTCCCCTCTCCTTCAGAAAATGGCAGGATATTAAGGAGGCCTGGTTGGCTAGTGTAAGTAGTACATCAAAGTGTGTCTGCGTTACACTCGGGAGAAGGGCCACGTGTTTAAGCTTGTAGCCTTGCTCCCCCTCGCTCTAATGTATACTTGATATGTTTCGATTCCGTTGGACCAATGAACAGACAAGTAAAAATATGGCAAAGTGGCAAAACTTTGTATGCAATATGCAGGAGTCAACTAGTTGTTGGGCAGACCTTTCATAAAGCACTATTCGCCTCCACAGAAGGGATTCTTCCAACAGACTAAGGACCGTGTAAAGGGTGCCATTGTGTCTCCCTCGTTCCCTGTTGTATTCTCCATCTCGGCTAAGACCCCGCTGGTGCTGGCGGATGTAAATTAGTGAGAAACAGCTACTGCTTTCTGTACAGTATTATAGTGTTACTTGCGAGATATTTAACTGAATTAAAACTGTGAAACTAACCCTAATTTTTACTAACTTTCTATATACATATACATATATTTATAGTTTTCAGTTTATGTAGTTGTCATAAAAGACTTTGTAGTTACTTGTAGTGGAGTTTTCTATATATTAGACTTGTGGGCGAGCGGTTGTTATATTTGCGTAGCTTGTAAGTAGATAATCTTCTTTCCCATTTGTCATGTAGTGACAGGAGAGGTAAAGAATAGTATGGGATTATTTTTATTTGTCTTGGAAATATTAACAAGTCTCTCACACAGAGCGAAGTATAAAGTAGAGTCCCGCTAGCTATCTCTCTGTCTCGCTCTCTCTGTCTCTCTCTCAAGTTGCCAAGCCCTTTTCCCTGCGACCTGTCTGTTGTAAGGCTAGCTTCTTTCTGAGCTCTCTTTCCTAAATTCTGGTGTAACAGGAGACGTATCACGTGTGTTCCTTGTGGGTGGAAAGTTCTAGAAGCCTGTGTGTGAGTATGTGTGTATGTGTGTGTATGGTCACTAAGGCTTTGTTCACCGGTGGATTGCTGACAACTAACTGCATCATCTCCTTACTGGCCACTGTCGTCAGCTTTCCTCAGTGTAATTTGCAAGCTCATTTCCCATTCCCAGGCTCGCATAGAGCTGTCTATCTATCTATTTATTTATCTATCTATTATGATTTGTAACTACAATATGGAGTCCCAATACATTGCTCGGTCACGCGAAAATGGCGTACCATCGACAGTTAATAGTCCTAACATATTATTACATATTATATACACATTATAATGAACTTGTACACTAATTAAGTGAAATACATAATATTGTAAAAGTACATATAATATAGTAAATAGTGATTATTCAGTAATATTACATTTTAAACAAGTTGTATACATATTTGAATAAATGCATTAAAGTAAATTATTTAACTGTAATACAGTATGTACTTGGGTTATTGTAGTGAAATGAATACATGCAAGAAAAAAAAAAGTTTAAAATTAAGATTATGGTAAGAGTTATTAATATTTCATTTAAAGATAATGGTACTGGTATGCCATACATGGGTCATTCTTCTTTGTATTTTTTTTTTATAAATATAATTAATACTATATACAAAATATATACACTTCATTCAGGGGGGTTAACTTGGATGTTAACTCTCCCCCCCACTAAATAATGACTCCAAATTAGCAATTCTTGCATGCATTCTGTGCATTGCGAACAGCAGTACTGCAACTACAATGCAGACGATTATAAAGACAGTAGGTGCTGGGCTATACACATAATATGGGTTGAACATACTCAAACTCAGATCTTCCCAGGGCTTCATTGTTTCATTGATCAGCATAGTTTCAAACGTAGGTGAAGTCAGCTTAATACTTGTGCTCATGTTTAAGTTCATATCAGGCAGTGGGTGGAAATGTTTGTGTGTATGATTGAGAATGGCGTAGTGATTGATGGTGGATAAAGTAGACATGGCTGGTGTAAATACCGCACAGTAGTCTGGTGCTATGTATAATCCTGATGCTGACGTATGAGATGGTGGTATATCTGGACAGACTATGTAAACTGATGTGTTATGAGGGAAATAAAAAAACTGTGAGTGTCCAATGCGTTGATGGTGTACAAGTTTATCTGGAGCAAAAGTGAAGTTGCAATGATGATGAATATTGTCATTTCTGATGATAGCCATTTCACAAGGGACTGTATCAGTAGGCTGAAACGTGAAAATGTACGCAGGACAAAGATGAACAGCATGTAAGGATGTGCGACACTTTCGTTCAATCGTTGATTCACTTGCGAAAGTGACAGTGTCCCGTCTCTTGGAGACCATGATGAGTTCGGTGTCTGTGTTGATGATGATGAACAAAGCGTTGTTATTTTTATAGGGGAAGGGGTGTATTTGGTATACTGTGAACAGGTCTTCAGTGATGAATGGTACATGAACTACTACTGATGTTGGTGTTAGTGTTGCTTCTAAATACGGGTAATATTGCATAAATTCCCTACTGCGGAACAACGGCTTCAATTTATGTTTATGTATGCCTTGACTAACTATCTGACGTAGCTCATGAACTGGGAGTAAGTCAATTGTGATCTTGCCATCACCAGCATTCGAAATTCCTTGCATAAGTGCCCTGAAACGATCTCTAGTGTTCACTAATTATAGTAGAATCGTGTCAATATGTTCTGTGATGATGGAGAAGTGTTGGAAAAGTGTAACGTTTCCCTCCAATTCATTTATTTTATCTACAATCTCGAGAGCTATGTTTTCTGCTTGTTTCAGATTTTTCACAATTGTCTTCATTGCTGAGTTCTGTCCTGTGATGAATTTATCTTGGTATGTTAGTACCTGAGCTATCTTATTAAATTTGTTGTTTATTTCTTTAAAGTCATCCTCTGTAGCCAATCCAAAGATGTTCCCAAGAACTGCGCCACCCAGGTCGAACAAACCGCGCTTTTGGCGAGTACGTGTGATGTTGTTCCTGTCGCTCAGTACCTCCGTTCCATAAGATGGGAGATCTTGGATCATGACGAGCATAGTTGACTTCGCCTGTTCTAGTTTCCATTTCGCTAACTTTACCATTTCATTCACTTCCTTGGTGTTATGTGCTTGTGAAACATAATTTCCTATCATGAAGTCCAGAGTTCGCATCGGCGTCGCAAGTCTGTCTAGATAAGTAGGTAATTCATACAAGTAATCTAGACTTATTTCAGTACTCATGACGTCCTTAACGATTGTAGTCGTGGCCGTTGGAGCTATGAGGCATCCTTGTCGTACTATATGTTTGGGGTCTAAGTGCGCATATCCTCTTGCTATGTAGAGGAGAATCCATAGCATAAGTCCCTTCATCGTAACCTACCGAAAAAAAAAAATCTATTAATTTCCTATCATGCTGTGGTCGATGATAGTGATGATGTGCGTTACGGTTGATTGTTATTTCATTTATAGAAGGAGTTTAAATCGATATTTAATTCTCGTAAATGATGTACTGTAGATTTGATTGGAACAGTTGCACCTATGTTCGATTGTTTGGTATATGACCTTAATTTCTTTTTGTAATCATTGTTGTGTTCTTGCTTGGTTTCTTGAGGTACGTTCGCCTGTTCGGTTGTATCCGAGGCTGAATAATTATGGGATAATTCCCTTGAAACTCGTTTTAAATGGTCAATATGAACTTGTTTCTCCTCGCCACTTAAAAGTGACTTAAAAACTTTGTTTCCTTTTATGTTAATTACTCTGTATGGGCCCTCAAATTTGGGGGATAATTTATTGTCTCTCGTATGAATGACACCGTAAACAATGTCTCCTAAGCTGATAGGTGAATCTTTTGCATTCTTGTTAAATGCCTCCGTCATTTCTTCCTTGGATATCGCTAATTGTTTTTTTACTCTTTTGTGAATGTCCTGGAATTCACGTAAACGGAGTTTAATCATCGTAATTGTATATAGGCATGCTGTCACCTTCCATGAGCTCATATGGTAATTTTTTATCTGTGCCATATATAATGAAATGTGGTGTGTCACCGATGGATTTATTTATAGACCCATTAATTGAGGCTTCTACTCTGGGAATCCAATCATCCCAGCTTGCATAATTTTCACTGAGAATGTGTCGTAGCACATCTAATACTTTTTTATTTTGTCTCTCTACCAACCCATTCGATGCTGGGTGATAGGCCAAAACGTTAACCTTTTTGATGTTGTATTGTTTACATATTTCTTGTAAGATCTCAGAATTAAATTCTCCTCCATTATCACTTATTAGTACCTTTGGGGTAGTAAAGCGACATATTATATTATCTGTTATTGCCTTTGCTGCTGTCTCTGCTGTCTTATCTTTAATTGGAGCTAAAATGACATAACGGGAAAAATGATCCGTTGCTACGAATAAGTATAGGTTATTATTGTATGATAATGGCATCTTGAGTAAATCAACAGCGACAACGTCCCATGTTTGATGTGGTACAGGGTAATTATCCATCGGTGCAGGTGTGATTGGATATCCTTTGTGTTTCGCACATGATTCGCATCTGCCTATATGACTGTTTATATCTTTTCGTAATGAAGGCCAGTAATATAATAGCTGGGCTTGGTTGAATGTCTTATCCTTTCCAGGATGTCCTGCATGTGGGCTGTCGTGTATCAATCGTAATACTTGGGGTATCATGTCATTAGGTACTACCAACTGGTTAGTATTTCTTTGGCGTTTTGGTTGTTTAGAGTTAATTTTGTATAATGTATTATTGACCATTGTGAATTGTTCAAGTGGGACATGCAGTTTGGGTAATTGTATGTCATTTCCACTTTCTAACATGTATATTACTTTAGATGATATTGGGTCAAGTCTTTGTGCCTTTGCGATATCCTCGTGGTTTGTGATATTTCCTTTGAGATCTAACGCCGCGACCTGAATTGTGTTCGGGTTCCTAGATAATGCGTCAGCTACTAAGTTCATTTTACCTTGTATATAATGAATTTGTACATTGTAGTTTTCAACTGTACATTTCCATCTTGCTCTCCTCCCAGAAAGGAGTTTTTCTTTAAACATACCCACCAGTGGTTTATGGTCGGTGAATAAGTGGATTTCGTAACCATATACCAAATCTCGAATCTTTTGTAATGCAAAAACCACTGCAAGTGCCTCTAAGTCTGTAGTGCAATAATTTTTCTCCGCACCTCTTCTTTGTCTGCTGGTAAATGCAATTGGTTGATTCTTTCCTCTTTTATCTTCCTGCATCAGTACAGCCCCTAATCCTTTAACTGATGCGTCTGTACAAAGAAGAAATGATTTTGTGTAATCTGGATATGTTAAACAAGGTGCACTTGTTAGTTTAATTTTTAGATTGTTAAATGCCCTTTTTTGTTCTTCTTCCCATTGGAATACAGCATCTTTTTTGAGTAGTTGGAATAGAGGAAAGGCTATATGAGAGAACTGTGGTACGAATGACCTATAGTACCCAGCCAGACCTAAAAATTGTCTAACTTCGTCAGTCGTAGTGGGTTCAGGAAAATCTCTCACTGCCTGTATTTTGTCATCAGTGGTGTGAATACCATCAGAACTTAATTTGTGGCCTAAGAAATTTATTTCCTTAAAGCAAACTTTGCATTTAGAAAGTTTAATTTTTAAACCAGCATCACTAAGCTTTTGTAAGAGTAAGTCTAATTTCCTGAGATGATCCTTAATATTCTTCGTTGCGATTATAATATCGTCAAGATAAACAAATATTCCTTGTCCTAAAATTCCGGACAATACGTAATTCATAAGACGCTGGAATGTGCCTGGGGCTGTCATTAGTCCCATTGGCATTCTTGTATATTGGTAATGGCCTCTGTTTGTTGAAAAGGCAGTGAATTTACGTGACTCCTTAGATACCGGAATCTGATAGTAGCCGTTTAGGAGATCGATGGTCGAGAATATATTATTCTCAGGACCAATATTCTGTAGAAAATCGCTTAGCAATGGCATGGGAAATCTGTCTGGGATTGTGTGATTATTTAGTTTATGGTAATCTACTACCGCACGCATTTCTCCATTTCGTTTGGGCACGAAGAATAAGGGGGCATTCCACGGGGAGACTGAAGGCTCAATAATTCCAAGTTTTAACATTTCATCGACATACTGATTTGCAAGTGTACGTTGGGAGTGTGGTATGCGGTAAGCTGGTACGAAAATTGGTGGTGTTTCTGGGTGCACATTAATCATGTGATTAATCAAGTTAGTACACCCTAATTGTTCTCCGGGCAATGCTACGGTGTCCCTGTGTGTTTCCAGCAGGGTTAACAAATCATTTTCTTCATCAAATTCACCTGAGTGAATTAAATTCTCTTTTATTCTTTCTCTATCCGTAGATTTTATCTCACTTGTTACTCCAGCTATAACTATTTCCTTCACAGGGGCGGGACATTTTTCAATATTAACTATGCAAGTTCCCTTTTTCAACTGAACTTCCCCATTCATGTGATTAATTATGAATATCTGAGTTTGCCCTTCGTCGTTCGTATGACATAATGCGTTTTCTACTGACAATCCCTTTACTTTACATAATTCTTCTAAGACAAGAACAGTACTATTCCGTAATTTGCTCTTTATGGTAACCTTCATGTATGAATTAGGTGGTATAACTAAACCATTAGTGAGATAGGCTGGAAAAAATTGATAAATCAGTACTGTTATCTGGGTCACTAATTCTGGAGGATGGGGTTGGTGGTGGGAGTGGATCTATACACTCATCTGTTTGTGTATGTTTGTTTAAGCCTTTAATATTACCAATTCTTTTTGGCTCTCTTCTACCAATCGGTGAGGGCTCTGAAGTTATTTCCTCTATGAATTCATTATCAAAGTCTATTCCATTAATTTGTGGGAGTATAGTTATATTCTCAGCTCTCATGGATCTTAAGCCCAGTAACATATGAGCTTTAATTGCTAAGTTTTCAACGATATAGAAAAATGCAGAGAATGGTCTTGTAGTTTCTGTGAAACTGATATTTAATCTTATCATACCTTTCACTGTAATCTCTTGTCCATCTACTGTGTATAAATCTAAATCAGCTTTACCAGAAAAGTTATTTTCTTTTAATTTTTAAGAATTCTATTTAGTTCTTCATGTGTTATTAAGTTCACTGGAGAGCCTGTATCTAAAAATAAGGAAACGTTTTGATCCTCACATACAGCCGGTATCAAGATACACTCATTTCCCAACATGCCTCCTATGTGAAGTTTAGCCTTGTTTTTCTTTACGTTTGTTCGTTTTTTGTCATGACTTGGTCTTCCCCCGATTTGAACATAGACACAATTTTTTCTACTGTTTTGCAATCACTGGTCCAGTGCCCTTGGTATCTATGATGCCTACAGTAAGGACCAAATCCTTGTGTCTTTTGTTTGTCCTCTTTTGCCTTGATAAAGCATTCATACCGTGTGTGTCCTGGTTTTGCACAATAATGACATAGAATGGACCTATCCCTTGACTGTGACCTACGAGGTGATTTCCCATAAGAAGTGTTGTTTATGGCGCGAGACCTGCTCGGGCTGCGCGAAAATTTATGAAACTGCCTGTAGGAAGGCGTCTGTGAACGAGGCCTTGTCACATTTGCTTGTTTGGTCTGCCTGATTTCTGGTCGCGATCGATTTTGTTCTCTGTTTGGGGTCGGTGTAGATGTTTTCACAGCTGATACTATCTCAGGTACCCTTATTCTACCAGAATGTGCATGTATGTCGACCATACCTGCTTTACTGCACTGCATCTCTACCTCGTTCTTTAAGTCTAGCAAGCACATTCCTAGGGTGTACGCGATCGTCTTGGCGATCTTAAGGGTCCTATCAGGTAATTTACACAAGGCAGCTACATAACCAATGATGTCCACGACGAGGTCTGGGGACATCTTTCCATCATCTGTTATCCAATTAGAATTTTCCAAAGTAGCTAATAATGTTCTCTTGATTGTGGAGACATCAGCAGTTATTTCACTGAGCACATGGTTTGTAGTGTGCTCCCTTACAAGATCTACAATTTTATGTAATTCCGGAATTATACCTGGCAAGAAGTTCATACCTCCAGAAAATTTCTTCAGAAATTCAGTTTTAAATTCATCATATGTCCTAGCACGACGGAGCTTGTCGGAGCGAAGCAAGTTGCTCGCTGGACATCTTTCCTGGCTTATGCAAGATGAAAAAATAGCAATTTTCTCTTGTTCATCTAGTATGTGGCGCTTGATGAACATTTGTTCGCACTGACTGACTAATGAAATGACATCAATGCGAGCTTTGTCTGTGCCAGAGAATTTTGGGGCAGTTTTATCCTCGTGATACACAAACACGTGAGGTGTGGTTGTAAGATCAGCGGTATTTGTTTCTTGATTCATTTTTACTGTTTGCTCTGTTAATTCAACTTGGACGTGTTTATTGTTGTGTGAGGGAATGGTGGAATAGGTACGACCGGACCGGTGAACCCTGTTAAGTGTATTGGCATACGTGTGCAAGGCAGCGGCAAAGTCCGCACTTTCTACGTCAGAGGTGGTTTCCCACTCATCATCTGAAACTGCCGTATTTGTTTCTTGATCTTTAGTGTGTGGTGAGGTTTGTACAAGGGGTGGCCTGCCTTGAGGCTCTCTTAATTGTGAGTCTGTTGTTGTGGCAATTTGTGTGTCATCTGGTGTGTTGCCTTGGGGCTCTCTTAATTGTGAGTCTGTTGTTGTGGCAAATTGTGTGTCATCTGGTATTAACGTGGGTGGTGGCGAAAATATTCCTGTCATTAAGATATGGTGTTATGAAATACGCCTCTTGTTTATTTATGTCCTAACAAAATAGATGAGTAAATAAGTTGAATATAGCTAATTTTAGCACTGAGAAGAAATGAGTAAGTATAATTTTACCCACTTGATACAGATCATAGAGATGTGTCGATACAAAAGTCGATCTCGGAAGAAAAATACAGGTTTGATTGAAGATCTCTTGATAATTCTAGTGGTGTGTTGATGGACGATATTACTCAGAAAATTCCATGGCCTGGTGCTTGTGGTGGTTAACAGCTGTCCCAGGCAAACCTCAGCATAGAACGTCGAATTTCCAACTTAACTGTGAAAATAAATGAGTATGAGTAGGAGCTATGTGAATAATGAGTAATGAGTAGTGGGTGAGAGGTGCCTGGTGTCAGTCACACGTTGCTTGGCATGGCAGACTCGCGTTGTGATGTCATCTCAGCACATGGTGACGTCGGCTTCCCACACTGGTAGCTGTGGTGAGTGAATGAGTAGCGATGAGTAACTTGAGTGAAGACGAGTGAGTAAGATGAGTTATGAGTCGTGTCTCACTCTTCGTTTGCTTGTCCCGTTTTTCTTCCTCGATGTTTTCTCGGTCCTTTTTCCTTGTGATTTACTCGTTGTAGGATGAAGACTGCCGCTACTTGTAGGTGCATGTAGAAGATTATACAGACTACTCGTAGAGTTGTTACTTTTAGTTGATTGTAGATGGTTGTAGTTTGTTGGTTCGTCGTAGGAATTGCAAGATTGTATCAATATTTTGTTAAACTACTTGCAAGGCGTCCTGTGACCTCTTCACCTCTGCATCAGCATGATGATCGGGGAGACGGAGGGGGCTGGTTGGAGAGAACTGTCAGGAGCTGGTTGTAAATTGTTGGTTGTGAGAGGTATTCTTGTTTTCAATCTTGATATTTTGTAGGAATTCAATGTTGATTCATAGACGAGGTTCATATACGTTCGCTGCTACCAAATGTCATAAAAGACTTTGTAATTACTTGTAGTGGAGTTTTCTATATATTAGACTTGTGGGCGAGCGGTTGTTATATTTGAGTAGCTTGTAAGTAGATAATCTTCTTTCTCATTTGTCATGTAGTGACAGGAGAGGTAAAGAATAGTATGGGACTATTTTTATTTGTCTTGGAAATATTAACAAGTCTCTCACACAGAGCGGAGTATAAAGTAGAGTCCCGCTAGCTATCTCTCTGTCTCTCTCTCAAGTTGCCAAGCCCTTCTCCCTGCGACCTGTCTGTTGTAAGGCTAGCTTCTTTCTGAGCTCTCTTTCCTAAATTCTGGTGTAACAGGAGACGTATCACGTGTGTTCCTTGTGGGTGGAAAGTTCTAGAAGCCTGTGTGTGAGTATGTGTGTATGTGTGTGTATGTTCGCTAAGGCTTTGTTCACCGGTGGATTGCTGACAACTAACTGCATCATCTCCTTACTGGCCACTGTCACAGCTTTCCTCAGTGTAATTTGCAAGCTCATTTCCCATTCCCAGGCTCGCATAGAGCTGTCTATCTATCTATTTATCTATCTATCTATTATGATTTGTAACTACAATATGGAGTCCCAATACATATTTCTCCACTCTGCCTACCCAACTCACTGCTGCTCTCTCTATCACACGTCTACCTTTGATGTTACTCTGACATATTCACTTTGTAATCTCATTTCTATTCATTTTCTCATTCATTCATTTGTCTTTTATTATCATTGGCCACATGCATAAAAAAAAAAAGTACAGCATTGGTTGAAAGAATATGATTAAATTCAACCGATTCTCTTTCACCAAACAATCTGAAATAAATTTATTGCTGAAAAAACCACTGTGTTACTTTGAATTTAAATCAAATGGCTTTCACAAAGTTGTACACAAATTCATTGCCGATTTAGCAGCTCTGACTTCAGATTTGTGATAAACAATGTTAAATTTTAATGCATGGGAAAAGTCAGTTCCAAACTTAAAACGTTATTTGAATTTTTCTTTCATATAATTATCGATGTTTTGGATGATTATGTAATCATATGTGATATGTTTCTTTTGTTGCGTCTGAAACGTTTTTGCCTTTTTAATTTTTTTTGGATCAGCATTTACTGTGTACACTCAACCCTCGGCAATCACTCCCAATTGGTCCTGCTATGGCTGCGCTATAGCCGAAAACGTGATAGCCGAATTGAAGAACTTATGGAAATAATTCTAATTGGTGCCATGACCTCAATCTTTACCCCCAAGATACCCATTTTGTACCACATATTAACATACAATAGTCCAAAAATGAGCATGTTTTATGATGTGATCATGATTCTTATAAATACCCCTCACAGTTGATTCACTGATGTTATATTTCATCCCCACACTTTGCTTGGTCTCTCCATTGTCTATAAGTTTCACATTTCCAGTTTATCTGCATAACTTAGGTTCTTCCTCTTCTTTATTTCCCTGCCAGGTGCCGCAGCATTATGTTGGGTGATGGTAGGGGGACAGGGAGGGGGTATGTTGGCCATGGTCATATCATAAAAAAGGTTATTGTTCTCGCTATCACTGTTCCCGGTCTGAGGGTGCGCACTTGAATGGTTTGGTGGGCAGGAGACTCGGTCAGGCGGCCAATCAGCGCGTGGCTGGCGCTGACGTCACCCGGCCAATCACGGAGTGAAGCTTTTGTTGGCTGGGCGGAGCACTGAAGCCCGGCCTTCTTGAAAATTTCGAGCATTTCCGGTGCGCGATAACGAGCATTTAGTGCGTGATAAAGGAATTTGGGTAGTTTTTTACATAGGCGTGATAGCGAGATACGCTATAGCAGAACCCGTGATGGGCGAGGGTTGAGTGTACTGTCAAAATATGTGACAGTGTGAAAATGTTAGGGTAATGACTTTATATAATTATTGAAAGTGTAATGCTGCAATAAGAATTTCATACGATATATCATGCACTGAATTCGTTCAGAGTAACCATGATTTTACATAATCTTTGCATAAGTAAAGGGAACGCCAGAACCCAGCTACCACACACGGAAAATTCGGCGAATTTAATACCTGCTATGATGCTAAACAAAGTTTGCCTCAGTTGCATTAATGGTAACATCTACATCATTAACTCGAAAGTTTCTTTAACCCGTCACGTCCCGAGGTTTTCCGCACCTCCGACATCCCCAAATCCCGAGGTATTTTCGAAAAAATTTTTTTTGGCTAAAACCTCCGCTTTTGGTGAGAAACATCGAAAATTCATAGAGATATAGCTCACCTGAGGTTTAAAATACTTGATCCAGGTAGGAGTTCCTCCTTACCTGACTGGGTTTTCTAACATGCTGGCACCAAAGAAAACGAGTTCTATGGGACGGTAACTATTTTATCCACTCATAAACGGTATTTATTTATTTACTTGGTACGAATTTATATGCAGTATGAGAGTATATTGGTTTTCAAGCAGTAATATAGGCATTATAGCATTGTTTCACTCACTAACTAATCACCTTTTTTTGCCACATTACCTGATCATTATTTCTGACTGTTTCTTCTTCCAATGCTATGTAAACTTTGTCCTCCACATTGTCATCGATTGGGGAATCACTCTGGCCCTGAATATCTTTACTGGCCAGGTCACTGGTAACAGGTGAAATGCCGAGACAATCACGTGAGGGGAGGAGGGGGGAGGTTATGCGGTGTAAGGCATTGTCCCTGCTTGGCATCTTGTAGAGGAATAGAGGAAGGTGTCCCATGTATACATAGGAAAAATCACGCGCAAAAATTGAAAATTTTGCAAATTAGGGACCTTGCAATTGCACGACGTACAGTACGTCGCCGGGACTGGCAAATGCAAATTGTTGCACCATACCCATACGTCGACAGGACGGGGCGGGTTAATTTAGCATATTCTAACTTATTAGAAACATACAATAACGAATAAACGAGTGCTGTACTGTTTTGCAAAAACATCAAATACTGACAACCAGTGACTTCATAAAAATAAATTATGCTAGTTGGTGATTTCTTTTCGACACTGATTTAAATCAAGGTAGTGAACTGATTCACCTTGGTGCAAGTGGCCATGTAATTTTAATCTTTATCATTCGTCTGTTTCTATCTGTTTGGATTTTCTAACCATCCATACCCCAGAAGGGCTCGTGGATGGGTATCGTTTTTACTCAGTTTGTCTGTTTGCTTGTTTGTTTGTCTCTCTCTCTGCCTCTGTCTGTAAACTCCTTTACACAAAAAGTACTGGTGCGATTTTGACTAACCTTCTGATCACCTGATTAAATTTTCAGCCAAATTAGGCTAAGGCCCAGACTGAAGGCTCTAAAATGGACAATGTAAATATCGCTTTTTTGCCATACCTCCTTTCAAATTCGTCATACCGACATGAAACCAAAACATAAATGTGCATCTTTCAAATCTGCATCATATAGCATACCTCATTACATCAGAGGGGTCTCTCCCTAGTTAGCGGTAGGAGGGTCGGTCAGTGTCAGGTGGGTCAGGCCTAAAATTTCAGATGGGCATAAAATCGTAAATTTTCACCCGATTTACTCCAAGTTTGATATGTGACATCTTTGACTAGATATCCTGTTGTGTTTATACGTGTGCACTAAAATGAATTCCGGGGACTGGCTTGCTGTGCCTTGGCACCGCTTCTTGTTTATAAAGATTTACAATGGATACCAGAGTTCCTAAGATGCAAAAGTACAATGATGAATACATAAACTACGGATTTACATCAATCCTCGCTGATGGCATCGAGAAACCTCAGTGTATATGCTGTGTTTCAAAGTGCCGGGGAACCATTCTATGAGCCCTATTAAGATAATGCATCATCTGTCGACAATCCACCGTAAGTATGTGGAGAAAGGCCCCAGTTTCTTCAAGTGCCATGAACAGAGTTCGTCGAAAACATATGCTGGATGGAAGTAGTGTTTTCCAACAACAGAATTTAAGTGTAGATGAGGCATAATATGTGGTTTCCCTTGAAATAACAAGGAAGAAAAAGGCCCACACGATTGGTTTAATTATGGTAAACCGTGTGCTGTAGAGCGTGCCAAACGAGTTCTTGGAAAGTCAAGTGGACATAAGATTCAGCAGATTTCCTTGTCAAACAACACAGTGACACGAAGAATTTGTGAAATGTCAGCTGATGTCATGGAGCGAGTGATACTGGAAATTAAACTGTCTCCAACTCGTCTGTTCGCAAAACAATTGGATGTACGAATGTGAGTTCTTGTACACAGCTACTCGTGTTTGTTAGGTATGAAATCATGCATGACATCAAAGATGAATATTTGTTCCGTACACAACTTGAAATTACCACAAAAGCTTTAGATGTGTTGGTAAAGCTGACTTCTTTCTTCACAGCTAACGGAATAGACTGCAAAAATTTTTGTGACTTTACCAAAGGGGGTCCGGCAATCCCGGGATCAAAAGTAGGACTACAAAACATTGTCAAAAAAGTTGCTCCAAATTCAAAAGTGGTTCACCGTATGGTCTATCGTTTTGTACTGGCGTAAAAACACCTCCCCTGATGCACTTTGCAAGATCCTGGAGGCAATGATAAAATAAGTCAACTTTGTGAAAACTAATTTAAACTCTCGCCTTTTCCAGAATCTGTGTGATGACACGGATTCAGAGCATGAATCTCTTCTCTTTTACTCTAAAGTTCGATGTTGTCCAAAGGCAATGTTGTGAACAGAGTATTTGAATTTCGAAGGAAACTTAAACTATTCCTGGAAATGGAAGGGAAGGATGACCTATTAAGTCTCTTCAAGCAGGGATTTTGGAAGTCATGTCTTACATACCTGGCCGACATTTTTGAGCAGCTAAACAGGCTTAGTCTCAAGCTACAAGGCATGGAAAAAAAACGTATTTCACCTCATTGGCTATATGAGTGCATTCCTTGCTAACTCCAGAAGTGGTAAAGAAAAATGAGTGCACAATGTTGCCATGTCTGAGAATCTTTCAACTATTCTTGACGACATTAAAGAGGATCGCTTACTTGACCCATCACTCAAATCGAAATAATTTAGCACTTGAAATCCTTGGAAAGCAATTGAAAAGATACCTCTCAGAACTAAAAGAGGAAGAAGGAAAATTGGTGAGGAATCCTTTCTCTGACACTCTTGATATTGCTGCTATTCTTGATGATGTTCAGGACGAATTCGATGACCTCAAGAATTATTCTGCTGCCAGAGACCTGTATGAAGAAAAATCTCTATGTTCTCATGCTCCATGTATCAGTCACATCCAAACTTAGTGAAATCATACCTACAGTACTCTTGCGATTTTCCACAACATATTTATGTGAATCTGGCTTATCCACCCTTCTACACATAAAAGGTAAAAGCTGAAACCTGTTGGGTGTGGAACCAGATGGATATGCATTATCAACAACTCAACTTCGAATCAGTCGATTGACGGAAAGCAAACAGTATCATCCAGTCCACTGATATATAACAATATATGCATTCCGATTGATAGATATAAGCATCAAAACAAATGGAGAGCACCAAAACAGTTTTTTTTCATCATTGTGACCGACATGGGAAAAAATTGAAGGGTGGCCACGAGGATATTAAGATCCCTGCAAGTGGGGAATGAAGTGAAAGTCTGAGAAATCTGTTATAGTGTTTTGGTGTCCAATGATGAGGATGGACCGCTTCATACAATTATTGAGAACCTTACCTCAGAAATGAATGAACTCTAAACTATGTTGTCATCACCTGATAGTGCAGTAAATAAGAGAATCACTGAGCTGGAGGCCTTAATGGAGAAACACGGACAAGTTATCATCGCACAGCAGCAGTTCCTGGAGGTGGTTGACCGGAAGGAGTGAGAGGCTAACCTGGTCATATCTGGTGTGCCGGGCAAGAACGAGGTGCTAGGAGATGCAACGACGGACCACGACAAGTTGGGTGTCATCTGGAGGCAGACTGGTATCTGTGACGACGGCAGATGCACCGCAGACTTAAACATGGTACTATACTAGTAAAATGCCTTTGTCAGCAAAGTATGAGTAAGGCCATTTAAAAATCCCAAAGCATTGAAATGTCGCCTTACACCTTGAGGATTCCTAGAGTATAATGATGGCTATCTACCTACGAAGTTTCATGCCTTTATGATAAACTTTCAGGCCTGTGGTCCTCTTTTAGAGATATTCGACATGCTGCACTTGGCGCGTGTCAAGTGCCAAGTGCTCCGCAGGGGTGTGATAGAACCTGTCAAAAACAAATCTTGAAGAATGGGGCTATCATATGTTGCAACGACACAGTGATTGGCCCTGTGGTTGCTTGAAATATTAGCTTCTCAAAAGTGTTACGGTCGGGCCGGGTTGGGCTCCCATATATGTGAAAATTCCACTACTTGACGAGTGACTCCTGATGGCTTCGCCCTCGCTCGTAACCAACAACGACAGGATCAGCAGACCCCACCCCATACTTCTGACGCTGGAGGACAAGGATGTACGAATACGAAATTTGGAGTACAGCAGTCGCCAAAAGACAGTGACTGACAACTTTAAGAAGATCTACATAAAGAAGAACGTCTACCCGAGTGTTAGGAGGGAGTGATGGAGGTGTGGGATGTGGAAAAAGCAGAGAAGGAACGGCCGGAAAATATCGTGTGTGCCGTCCGCCTCGACACCAGGATGACGAGGTGATTTATTGCTGGAGTCCTCTGTTTTTCTAAACAGCCCACAGTGAGTAAGGAATATGAGAGTAATATCATGGAACAAAAATAGAGTATGTACCAAACAAGAACAGATAAGTGTTCAGCAACTGTTATTTGAGTATGATGTGATTACCATTAATGAGGTTAAGACTGATTTACCAGTGACATTCCCTGGATACATAGCTTACAGAAGCAAGATAGTGGGATCGGCTGACAGGGGAGGGACGATGGTGAGTGTGAAACTGTATTGTTCATGCTGTTGAGACGAGTCTGAGGGCTCAAATATGGTTACAGTTTCGGCTTGTTTTTGTTTAGATTTTATTATATCCCACCAAGCGACTCCCAGTACTATTCTCACAATTTATTTGCAACAATCCAGGAAACCATAAAATCTAAATACATGTGTGAATTATGATAACTGGAGACAAGAACACAAGATTTGGCAGGCCAATTAGAGAAATATTACCACTTTTTGAAGATTTATATTCCTGTTTGGATATATTGGATGACATTAATGTGGCTAATGACAATGCTGAATTCCTATCTGCTATATTCATAGATAAGTTAGTGGTTACAAATATCTTAAGGCACTTTTAAAGTGACAAGACGTATGCATGGATCTTGGAATTAGATACATGTGTTGGATCACCTCAGTTGTTACGCTGTGTCAGCGATGTTTCTGTGGTACAATGCAGTGACCTCCCATCTGACCACGCCCTAATAACAGTTATAGTCACCAGCACGGGCATTTACCTTGATAACATCCTAACATCCTTGCTAGGGGCAACATACTTGAGAGGTCACACAGCCCAGCTTGGGACCATGGGAAGAAGCATACTAGTTGAGAAATCTCTAAAGTTTTATAATATCAATAAAGATCTAGTAGCCAATATGTCATGCTTAAGTAATGATAATCTGAATTGCTTTGCTAGCAGCCTGTGAGAAGCATTGTATGCATGCACAGAGAACAATGTCAGCTCCGGTGAACAGAGAGTACCTGAGAACCGTACAGAATTAGGGATGTACGAGAAATTGCTAGTGGATGGGAATGATTCAAGGATGAATTTAAAATATCAGATCGCCATGACAGCGCTTGTCAGAGTGATGCTAAAGCTTAGGGTCTATTTTGAGGACATGTTGAACCCCTCATGAGCAACTGATCATGACGAGACAGATATCAGTACAAATATCAGCATCCCTGTACTGGATGAGCCCATTACCCCTGCAGAAGTGCAAAGTCATGTGAGGAAGATGAATCCAGATAATGCGAATAGGTGTGGATGGGCTCCCCCCAGGTGTGGTGGAGAAATAATCTTGAACCGTAATGACCAGTCAGTTTGGCAGCACCAGCACCAGCCAACAGCAGCTCTCCACTGGGAGGTTCGGCCATGTACATCTGCTCAAAGTACTCAGCCCAACAAATCCTATACCCATTTACCCCCAACACAAGCCGTCCATCTGTTGTCGAAACAGAGTTAATCTGTCAGGTGGGTCTGGAGTGGAGCTTCTTCAGGGCTCAGTAGGCGGGTTCAAAGTCATTTACATGAAAACGGCCTTCCACTTCCTCAGCGATTTCCCTGACATACCTCTCCTTGTCCCTTCTCAGTAAAAACGCATGCCTGTTGAGACAGTAGCCTGTGCTGATACGAATCCCTAGGCAGTCTGCCAGCACGACTTTCCTCAGTTGTGGTCAGCATCCCCCACAAAATGAATCCCCTCCATGATATTGGGCGGTCTCCAGTACACTCATCAGCAGGTGCCAGGGTTTCATGCTTTAAGCTATCCCATTGTTCTACAGAATCCTCAATAGTGCTGAGTACTGCATACCGATTTGAGACTGCCACAGCATACTCATATGCACACTTCTCATCCCTGAGTTTCTCAAGATGGAACCTTTTTTTTGGTGGCATCTTGAGAATTTCTTAGTTTTGATTTGAAGCCTTAGAGTATCAACAAGTCTGTGATCAGTAGCAAAGAACTCTGCACTCCTGAAAATGCTGCAGTTCTGAAAGATACTCCAGCGAGTACTAATAAGAATGTGATCAATCTTCTTAGCAACCCCTCTGGTATTTGGGTACCAAGTCCAGCGGTGAAGATTTGACCACTGGAACCAGGATCAGCAATTCTTAACATAGAAGATTTTGCGAGATCCAGAAGGTAAAAACAATTGGAGTTCCTCGTTCCAGAGCCATGGGGACCTACACAATCCCTGTAGCCTTCCCTATCGGCGCCAGTTACCACATTTAAGTTGCCCAAGACCAGGAGTGTATCCCGCAAGGGGCACTGTTCCACAATAGAGTCATTTTTGGTGTAGAATAGCTTTTTCTCTTGTTCATCATCCATCTCTGTTGGAGTATACGCTGCAATAAGAGAGATGAAGCCCAAGGAGTACATCACTTTCACAAGTATTATACTCTCATGAACTAGAGTAACCCTGTCGACACAAAAGACAAAGTGAGCAGCAATTGCCTCTGTGACACCCATAAGATGGGTACCATTGTCATAGCCTGACCAGTAGTATGTGTAACCATCTCTTCTTATCTCACCATGCCCAAGTCACATAACTTCAGATGGTGCAGCTATGTTGACCCCCCATCGCCCCAACCCTCATGAAAGAAAGGCAGTTGATCATTCATAGAAAGGCTTAGAATATTCCAAGGTACCACCCTCAGTGCTTTCCGAAGGTTAAACCCGTGCTTGATCCCTAGGGCTCGCACTTCCTTTGCACCACCATGACGCGAATCAAAAGGAGGGTCTGTGTTAGGGCCCCCCCCCCATCATTCATTCACTGGGGCCCCATAGGCTTTACCCAGCAACTGTTATGATGGATGGCAGCATGACAAGGCCCAAAATGCCCTGTTAGGCCGGTGCCCGAGAGAGAACCCCCCCCCCCGACATAACTGGGTCAGGGTCAGGCAACATGCACTGACTCCTATCCCTCTTCCTTCTCTTATTTCATGTACTTTTTTGTTTTGTTACAGAGAGGGGATGCAAATCGCACCCCAAACTCCCAAGTCAGGAGAGGGCTCACCACTAGCCTATGGACAGGGGTGTGGAATCCCTGACTATGGCTATGCAGGATTTATCTCAGAGTTTTCCTTGTCCAAGGTGAATTGCCACATCAAGGCTAACGAGCTCCACCTACCCTACTAGATGGTTGTTGGCAATGATTGCTCATCCGTCCTCTGACAGGTCTTGTTTTTCATCCTGCAGGGTGCCTAATGTATAACGGTGACACTGAAATCTTAGAATAATAGGAGAAATGGATTTATCAATCCTTAAAACCCATAAAGTTGGTATTACATGACCAAATGTGAATTTTAGTCACTAAGCTATATATGCATCCCATGCCAATGACGGCTTTCTTGAATTTTTTCATCCCTCTCGGTTAGCCTACCAGGAATGTTTAGAATGTTTGTTGATTTTGACTTAGGAGGCATCTATGTAGCTTTCCTAAAAAAATTAGCTTTATAGAATTATATCCCAGGTGTATCCATAATGTTCCTGTGCTAATACATAAAACCTTTTAAGAACAACTTATTACACAAATCATTTCTCAGGAGGTAATGGAGTATAACACCACGATTGTCGGGAAGAAATTGTGGTTACAAACAGTAGATGATATCGGCACATTTGAGGAAGGTAGCGGAGTAATCTTCAGTATTATAATATCTCAATTGATGTTTTGGTATCCTAATTACCACTGTAAAATAATATACCGCCTATGTCAGTCAGGTTGAATGAACCCTTGACCAACATGAGTGAGTTTCAGGAATATAACTTAATTTATATAATTCCGTGGTTTGTGTTGTGTTACATAGCCTATGATTTCATCATCCTTTGTGTAATTCTAACGTACAGTATGCTGCATGTTTGATCACGAGCGTGTTCTACCTAACATCCCCCTTCTACCCTTACAGTAAAGTAAGTCGTTCTTTCTGTTGTTTAGAGCAGGATTGTCAATTCTTTGTCCCCTCTGGCTTCATTTGCGCGTCCTTCTTACAAGTTGTATCAAGCTCTGCCGGCCCCTATATAATGAGCTCAGTCTCTGCATTAATTGCCACTTAGATCTACTCCTCATTTTGCTCACATCTCTGTCCTCCCCTGTACAGTTGTTATTATTGTGAGTGCAGGAAGTCTCCAACCATCTAGCAGCTGTGTAATTTGAGTATAAGTGTTATTACATTTTGTTCTTGTACAGTGTAGCATAAGGTGTTAATTCTTAGGCCTAGTAAGGTTTTTGTGATTCATGTGTTTTTATGTCAGTCATTATTAATAATATTTTGTATCTGTAATAATATATCTTGCATTCACTGAGTATTATCTGGTATTCTCATTTTATCAGGGCTGACTTAGATAAATTTACTCTTGCTAATTTCGTGTTAATAGAGGCTATTGCAGTTAACCATATATTAAACCTGTTTTTTTGCCGTTACATTATCCTTATGAGTCCTGAATTGTTTTGTTGTTAGTTTGAGCATTAAACTTTAACTTGTAATTTTACCAAACTCTTTGTTTTGAACCTGGAACTTTACGGGACAGTAGTGATTTTTAGTATTCTCACTTAAAGTGTACATTATCTTTCTCTGTTCCGTAACATAAATTTGGCGACCTCTTATCAGGATATTCAGGATATTATCATAAGGATATTGCTTGATATTTTGTGACTGTGATTTATTCATGATGTCTACTATTACTACGCTTGATGAAGCCAAAGATTTTTTGTCAAATGTGCAAACAGTGTGTGATGCGGAAAACAGAACAAAGAATGAACTTAACCTTGTTGCTCAACAATTGGGAATTGCTGTTCGCTCTCATCATACTAAAGATCAAATTGCTGAGATGATTAATGAAAGCTTGTTTAATGTAACTCCTCCAAATGAGCAAACGCAGATTGAATTAGCTAAGTTACAGCTAGCCCTGCAGGAGGCTCGTACTAAGGAGGCTGAATTTCAGGCAAATGCTCGTATTCAGGAGGCACAGGCTCAGGCACAAATTGAACTTGCTAGGATTCAGGCAGACCATGAGTATCGCATGAAACAAGGTGGAACTGGATCATCTAGCTCTGATGATTTTGATGTGGCTAAATATGTTAAACTTGTCCCTCCTTATAATGAATCTGATTTAACAAAGTATTTTCAGTTGTTTGAGAGGGTAGCTACAGTTTTTAATTGGCCCAAAAAGTATTGGCCAGTACTCCTTCAAACTGTTCTCACCGGTAAAGCTCAAGTAACTTATGCATCTTTGCCTCAGGAACAATCTGATAATTATGATGTAGTTAAGAGCTTGATTCTTAAGGCCTATGTGCTTGTTCCTGAAGCCTATAGAGTAAAATTTAGGACAACTTATAAGCAAGATAAGCAATCCCATGTTGAGGATGCAAAAATCAAAGAAGATCTGTTAGAGCAGTGGTTAAATTCTAAGAATGTGGATTCTGATTTTGACAAATTTAAGCAGATGATTTTGCTGGAGGACTTCAAAAGGTGTATTAATAAAGATGTAAGCCTATATCTTGATGAGAAAAGAATAGATAATTTGTCTGATGCTGCAGTTTTAGCTGATGAATATGTTCTCACTCACAAGAGATATTCTAGAGAAAAAAGGAAAGCTGACAGTAAGTACGTTGCCTCTACTCAGAGTACAGGTAACAGGAAAGAGAATAAAGATGATGTTTCTCAGGAAGTAAATACCAGCTTCACCTCTAGATTTCAGAAAAGTAAGTGTACTTATTGTAGTAAGCTTGGTCATACTACGGAGAAATGTTTCAGGAGACAGCGTGATGTGAACAAAAAGGAGTCTTTAAATATTCAGTCAATTGGTCTAGCGTCCACCCTTGAGAGTTCCCAGAATTCTTTAACTGAGTTAACTTAACCTGCTTTGAGGGGTAAATTAAATCCTCATGATGAAGCTCCTCTTTTGAGCAGTAACGTGTCTGATGGTTTTGTCAGTCCTCTGGACAGTAATGACAGGAAATCAGTTATAATATATCGTGATACAGGTGCTTGCCAATCCATTATGCTGATCAGTGTTCTAGGCTCTAATGTTAATTCCTCTGATGAAACTGTAATCTTACAAGGTGTAGGGAATAATTACTTCTCTGTCCCTCTGTGCAGAGTGAATTTAGAGTCTGGTTTTGTTAATCGTTCCGTTATGGTTGGGTTGGTTGAGACACACCCAATGTCAGGTGTAACTTTCTTACTTGGAAATGATATTGGTGGAAGTCAAGTGTGTCCAGCTCCTCAGTTGTCTAGTGAGCCAGTGGCTGCGGCCCAGGATTGTGATGTCTCTGATGTGTTCTCTGCATGTGCTGTCACTAGGGCTAAGTCTAAAGTTACTGGTGACTTAGAGAATAATGATGATGATGATGTTATCCTAACTGACACTTTTCTTGCTAATTTGGACCACTCAACAGATGAGGCAGTACCCCGTAGTGTTGATAATTTGTCTCGTCAAGAGTTGGTTGAGTTGCAGGTTGCTGACCCTGAGTTGAAAGGTCTAGCTAACTCTGCTTGCAGTGAGGAAGAGTCAGCTGGTGCTTCTACTTGTTATTATATAAAGTCAGGAGTACTTATGAGGAATTGGAGACCCCCAACAGCATCAGCCGACTGTGAATGGGAGGTTGTACATCAAGTTGTCATCCCTCGTGTTTGTAGGCAGGATATCATTAGAGTGGCTCATGATTCCAGTTTGGCAGGACACCTTGGAGTGAGGAAGACTGTGGCACGCATATTAAAACACTTCTACTGGCCAGGTATCTTCAGGGATGTTTCCTGGTATTGTAAGTCTTGTCACACCTGTCAAGTTGTGGGGAAGTGTAATCAGACCGAAAAGGTTGCACCTCTAGTTCCCATTCCTCATTTTGAGGCGCCATTCACCCGTGTGTTGGTGGATATTGTGGGCCCTCTTCCTAAGACTTCTTCAGGATTTTCTTATGTGTTGACCCTGATTGATATGGCTACTCGTTATCCTGAAACCATTCCACTTAGAAATATCTCAGCAAAGAACGTGGTTAAGGAAATGCTAGGGTTCTTCACAAAGTTTGGTCTGCCCAATGAGGTACAGTCAGACCGGGAAAGTAATTTCATGTTAAATGTTTTCAAGCAGTCTCTAAAAGAGTTGGGCATCACCCAGATCACGTCTTCAGCTTACCATCCCCAGACCCAAGGAGCATTGGAGAGATATCATCAAACACTCAAATCGATGCTCAAGAAATACTGTTTGGAACATCAGAAAGACTGGGATAAAGGTCTTCCATTCGTTGTATTTGCCGCAAGAGAATCTCCAAATGAATCACTGGGCTTCTCACCTTTTGAACTACTGTTTGGCCCTGAAGTAAGAGGACCCCTTAAGTTACTCAAGGAATGCTGGCTGTCGGAAGAAGATGACGTCAACCTGCTGGAGTATGTGATGAAGTTCAAAGAACGGCTGTCCACTGCTTTACAGCTGGCGAGAGAGAATTTAGGAGCTGCTCAGGAGAAGATGAAGACTTGGTATGATAAGAAGTCCAGGTTATGCCACTTTCAGTCAGGAGATCAGGTTTTGATTCTGCTACCGGTACATGGGCAACCTCTTCAAGCCAAGTTTAGTGGTCCTTATTTCGTGGAGAAGAAACTCAGTGATGTCAACTATGTCTTCGCCACACCAGATCGTAGAAAGAACAAGCAACTTTGTCACATCAACATGCTAAAGTTATATCACAGGCGGGACGAAAATAACCCAGTCTGCACTGTAGCTGTTCCACCCGAGTCTGCAAGTGAAGTTCTCCCATGCAGCATGAGCCTGAGTGATAGTTTGGGGAAGAATCCTGATATCATGAATGATCTCCAGACTAAGCTTTCTCATCTAGCTCCCGAGGAAAGGCAGGAGTGTTCGGCATTACTGCAGGAGTACCCGCAAGTGTTCCGTGCCACTCCAGGAAGAACCACTGTGTTGATGCATGATGTCGATGTTGGAGACGCAAAGCCAATTAAATTGCCTCCTTACCGTGTGAACCTAGTGAAAGTTCCTTTCATCGAGAAGGAGCTTGGGTACCTGTTGGACCACAAGATGATTGAGCCCTGTCAGAGCGAGTGGCGTTCTCCTGTCACTCTAGTCCCTAAGCCAGGTGGGTCACAGCGGCTTTGCATCGACTACAGACGTGTTAATCAGATAACCAAAACAGACACTTACCCTCTCCCTCGCGTGGAAGATTGCATAGACAAGATCGGAAAGGCTAGGTACATGAGTAAGTTTGATTTGTTAGAGGGATACTGGGAAGTACCTATGACTGAACGTGCTAGGGAAATCTCATGTTTTGTAACACTAGGAAAGACTTGCATGTTCTGTAATGCCATATGGTATGAAGAATGCACCAGCCACATTTCAGAAGCTCATGAATGTTGTAACAGAGGGTTTGGCAGGGTGTGTTGTTTATATTGATGATGTATTAATCTTCAGTGACAACTGGAAAGATTACCTATGCCATGTCAGTAAATTTCTTGAGCGTTTGGTTCAGGCTAATCTTGTAGCTAATTTATCAAAGTGTGAGTTTGGTCAAGCTAAATTCAGTACCTTGGGTACGTAATTGGTGATGGACATGTTGCACCACCAGGAGCTAAGGTTCAGGTTATAAGTGATCTTCCCAGACCTAAAACTAGGAAAGAGCTACAAAGATTTTTGGGAATGGTAGGTTATTACAGGAGATTTGTTCTTAACTTTTCAATTCTTGTATCACCACTTACAGACCTACTGAAAAAGGGAGTTAAATTTGTCTGGACCGATAACTGTGAATCCTCTTTCAGCAAACTTAAAGCTATCCTATTAAGTCAGCCAGTGCTCGCTACTCCAAATTTTGCTAATCCTTTTAAGATGGCTGTTGACGCAAGTGAAACAGGAGCTGGGGCTGTTTTGCTGCAAGAGGATGATCAGGGTATTGAACATCCTGTATCTTATTACAGTAAGAAGTTCACTCCACCTCAAAAGAACTACTCAACTATTGAGAAAGAGCTTTTGGCCTTGATTTTGGGTTTACAGCATTTTTCATGTTATTTGTGTTCTGGTTTTGATCCCATAGTCATTTATACCGATCATAACCCACTGAAATTCCTTAGTAAGTTTAAAGATAAAGATCAGAGATTGACAAGATGGAGTCAACTTCTTCAGGAGTATTCATTAGGCATGCAACATGTCAAGGGGAAAGAAAATGTTATTGCAGATTGCTTATCTAGACTTTAGACAGATTGTTTTAGAGTAATAAGAAATTTCCTTTGTAAATTTCTTTTTTCTTTGTGGGGAGGTGTTACATAGCCTATGATTTCATCATCCTTTGTGTAATTTTAACGTACAGTATGCTGCATGTTTGATCACGAGCGTGTTCTACCTCACATCCCCCTTCTACCCTTATAGTAAAGTTAGTCGTTCTTTCTGTTGTTTAGAGCAGGATTGTCAACTCTTTTCCCCTCTAGCTTCATTTGCGCGTCTTTCTTACAAGTTGTATCAAGCTCTGCCGGCCCCTATATAATGAGCTCAGTCTCTGCATTAATTGCCACTTAGATCTACTCCTCATTTTGCTCACATCTCTGTCCTCCCCTGTACAGTTGTTATTATTGTGAGTGCAGGAAGTCTCCAACCATCTAGCAGCTGTGTAATTTGAGTATAAGTGTTATTACATTTTGTTCTTGTACTGTGTAGCATAAGGTGTTAATTCTTAGGCCTAGTAAGGTTTTTGTGATTCATGTGTTTTATGTCAGTCATTATTAATAATATATTGTATCTGTAATAATATATCTTGCATTCACTGAGTATTATCTGGTATTCTCATTTTATCAGGGCTGACTTAGATAAATTTACTCTTGCTGATTTCGTGTTAATAGAGGCTATTGCAGTTAACCATATATTTAACCTGTTTTTTTGCCATTACATTATCCTTATGAGTCCTGAATTGTTTTGTTGTTAGTTTGAGCATTAAACTTTAACTTGTAATTTTACCTAACTCTTTGTTTTGAACCTGGAACTTTACGGGACAGTAGTGATTTTTAGTATTCTCACTTAAAGTGTACATTATCTTTCTTTGTTCCGTAACAGTTGTTACCCAGAATAATGTAAAACACGAATGGTAAACTATTTTTTTTCCTTATAAAAACGACATTTTTCCAGCCCATTAGGAGAAGCAAAAGCGTTCATGGGTCTACTGTGTATCAGCTTGAGTCTTTGTGATGGAGGGATGACCAAACAATGACACACCATCCACTAAGGGTGGAAAAGAGCGTAACTCCTCCACCTAGACTGTATCAGGTTCTTCATTTCGATATTTGTACAGTACCTTACAGACGATGTTTTTTTTTTTTTTTAAAGTGTGTAGTTGGGATGATCATATGATTTGCCATTAACCAGCCTGCCCATTAATTGCCCTAGTGCTCATTTGTTTACTCTCAGATTGCTTTATCATCTCGAAGTTTAGTGTTCCGAGTAGCCTACAGATCGTTATGAAAGGGTGTTTGAACAAATGTCCTCTCATTGCACTTCACATCTCTCTATCTATGGTACCACAGACCACACCGACTTCACCATTCAGCATCCAGTTATCGTTGCCTCAAAGTGCCTTCATATTGAGACCGGAATCGGCTTCTTCTCTAATGACGCAAATTATCCGATCGTGTAGGTCGAGATGGTAAATGGACAAAGGACATCTAGTGTTACTGGTACTTATTTTTATTTCATTGTTATAACAGAAGTGGGAGGAAGGTAGAGTCCCGGAGGATTGGAAGTCAGGTATAATTATTCCCTTGTACAAAGGAAAAGGGGAAAAAGAAGTGTGTGGTAATCATAGGGGCATTTGTCTTCTTAGTATAATAGGAAAAGTGTATGGTAGGATACTTATAGACAGAGTTAGAGAAAGAACAGAGAAATTAGTTGGAGAAGAGCAGGGAGGCTTTAGGAAGGGAAGAGGTTGTGTAGATCAGATATTCATTCTTAGATCTTTAGTGGAAAAGTTTCTAGAGAAGGGAAAGAAGTTGTATGCGGCTTTCATGGATTTGGAGAAAGCATATGACAGGGTGGATAGACAAGGATTATGGAAAGTGTTAAGAATATATGGAGTAGATGGGAAGTTGTTGAATGCTGTGACGAGTATGTACGATGGTGCGAAGGCTGCAGTGCGTGTGGATGGTGAACTAAAGGAATATTTCTCTTTGAAAGTTGGTTTGAAACAGGGATGTGTCATGTCTCCATGGTTGTTCAATCTGTACATGGATGGAGTAATAAGAGAGGTACAAGGTAGGGTAGTGGATGTTGGAGTGGCCCTGGTGAGAGAGGATAGTGTTTGGAAACTCCCTGTACTGTTGTTTGCAGATGATACTGTGTTGTTGAGTGAAGACGAAGTAGATCTGCAAGGCTTGGTGGATGAGTTTGAGAGAGTGTGTAAGAAACGGAACCTAAAGGTGAATGTAGGGAAGAGTAAAGTGATGGTCTTTGAGAGGGGTGAAGTTAGTGAATGTACAGCGAGGTTAGGTGGTGAGGAATTGGAAAATGTGAGTACGTTTAAGTATTTGGGTAGTGTGATGAGTAAGGATGGAGGTTTGGAGGGTGAAGTGCTTGAAAGGGTACAGCAGGGAAGAAAGGTTGCTGGTTCCTTGAAAGCAGTGATAAGAAACAGGGAAGTGAGCATGGAAGTGAAAAAGTTACTACATGACAGTATTGTGATACCAACTCTAACGTACGGAAGTGAAGCTTGGACATTGTTGAAAGGACACAAGTCAAGAGTGAGAGCAGTGGAAATGAGTTATTTAAGAGGAGCCTGTGGAGTCACGTGGAGAGACAGGCTGACGAATGAGGATATAAAGGAGCGTTGTGGTGTGGATGTGGATGTGATAGGAAGCGTTATGAGGAACACACTGAGGTGGTTTGGCCATGTGGAGAGGATGGAGGGTGAAAGACTGACGAAGAGAGTGTATGTGAGTGAGGTGGAGGGGGGAAGAGGGAGGGGGAGGCCGAGGATGAGAAGGAGGGATGGGGTGGAGAGGTATATGAGAGAGGAGGGTGTGAGTTGGGAGCAGGGCAGTGAAATGGCGGGGGACAGGGCGACTTGGAGGCGATTTGTTTGTGGCCACCCCAAACGGGATTGAGGCGTCTGGCAATAGATAGATAGATAGAACAGAAGTGGTCTACCTAGACCGTGTCGCAGAGAACGGGTTGTCCAGTTTTTTATCCCGAGCTACAAAATCGCACAACTCGTCAGAACTTCATCCCTTTTTTGTAGTAGGCAAGGCACCGCAGTTGTCAGTAATTCATAAATCTTGTTATAAAGACAGGTGCAAAGATTCTCTGTTTTTCATACTCTGCATTTTAACAAATTAATGTTCACAGCATTTTTTATTAATGATCCCCAGAAAACCTCAAGAATGGAAGCTTGCATAGAACTTCGTCTTCTCAGTTTACAAAGGCGCCTTCACGCCCGATTTCGGCCTCAATATTCCTGGCACATCCTCAGAATTTACTTATTAGCAGTGGATACATTTTTGACGTAGGGACAGGAGCCCTCTCTTCACGCTACACTGTCTTGCTCTCTGCCCACGCTACATGAGCTCTCTCCCCACATTGGATTTTTTTTTTTTTTTTTTTTTTTTCCGGCCTATCAACCATTGGGGCCGAAGCCCCTGGTTATTAAGGCCATTTCTATATATATGTATATACATTTAAACATATATACATATATATACAAACATATATATATATACATACATACACACACACACACACACACACACACACACACACACGCTTCTATGCATACATACAGACACACTTTCATGCAAACGTACATATATATATAATAATTTTAATCTTATTTAATTATATATGTACGTTTGCATGAAAGTGTGTCTGTATGTATGCATAGAAGCGTGTGTGTGTGTGTGTGTGTGTGTGTGTGTGTGTGTGTGTGTGTATGTATGTATATATATATGTTTGTATATATATGTATATATGTTTAAATGTATATAGAACCCCTCTACCTATGATATAGAAACATTTTGCTGACACTGCAGGGCTCTATCTTGCACAGTTCCACGACAGTAATGGCAGAACTCTGTCACACCTCACGACATGGATGTGCACATGTTACAGTACCTATCGACTTACCTTTTTTTTTTTCCTACGCCTTTCAGAGTTGATCTCTCTGTGCTTGAGGATAACGTCATGAAGTTACATGAATCATTCTTGGCTTTGAATTCTGTTTTGAAAGTGGAAATTAAATGAAACTGCGCAGCAGGCTGGGTAGGACTTAGTGTACCTTGCGAACATAGAACTGTCATAACATTTATTAATACACATATAAAGAGATCCTGTTAAATTTAATTTTTCATCATAATGACTGTTTACAGAGTTCATCAGTAGTCGCTGCACTATCAAACATTTCTCATAATTTGAGTAAAATCGTCGTCGTCTTTGTGTCAGTCTTTGGTGCTGTGTTGTTCCCTGCGAGCAAGACACAACTCGGCGAGAAACGCCAGTACAGCAGAGAGGCGGCTAAGGCCAAGGATGTAGAAGACTCCTTGCATGTGCTCCACATTTAGGGGCAAAACTCGGAACACCTCAGTGCCACTGTCTGTTTCTTCCCCCTTTGTGGTCTCTTTCTGCTTAATCCGGTTCTCCTGCGAAAATAATTGTTGCTTAATTATATCACTGTTGTTTGTGGTAAGATTAATAACTTGATGTCAATTCCATTTCGTAATGTGGGTACTGACATATCTTCATGCAGTAGCTTTTCAGCCTTAGTTCTCTGTTCTCTAATCTATCATTGGTTCAGGCTAACATCCACTTTATTTCATTTGAACAGTATACTTTCTACTTCCTGTCAGTTACCTCTCTCGTTCGCCCTTTTTTTTTTGGGGGGGGGGGGGCAAGAAAGAAGGAACTTTGGGCCAGGAGTAAGCAAGATTGTTCCCTCCAAGAATAACAAAATCAACAGAGACCCAAATTCAAAACTGCATCTTGGTAGTTGAAACCTTAAAAAAATTCCATTCTTTTCACACACACACACACACACACACACACACACACACACACACACACACACACACACACACACACACACACACTACTATGACAGAGTAACACTACTGTGACAAAGTAACAAACACAATACAGGAAAGGGAAGGATGGGTGGACAGTATCTATTTAGATTTCAAGAAAGCTTTTGACACAGTACCACACCAAAGACTTTTATGGAAACTGTACCATCAAGGAGGAATTCGAGGCAAACTGTTTTGTTGGATGCAAGACTTTCTCATTAAAAGAGAAATGAGAACAGTACTAAGAGGAAACTACTCATCATGGAAAGAAGTGACTAGTGGAGTACCACAGGGCTCAGTGCTGGCACCAATCATGTTTTTAGTGTATATAAATGATATAAACAGTAACACTGGAAATGAGAGCTATCAGAATATGTTTGCAGATGATGCAAAAATACAAAGGAGAATTACTAACACAGACTCTTGTAAAGAGCTACAAGAAGAATTAAACTTCATGAATGGAGTAGTACATGGCAAATGGAATTCAGTGTGGACAAGTGTCATGTAATCAAGTTTGGTAAAAGTGGAAAAAGACCTGATTGGGATTATAAGTTAGGAAATAAAACCCTATACACATCAGAAAGAGAGAAAGATCTAGGTGTGATTATCAATAACAGACTATCTCCGGCTGACCACATCAGCGAGAAGGTACGGAACATGTATACACTGCTTGCAAATATGAGAATAGCATTCACATACATAAATGAAGACATGCTAAGAAGGATAATAACATCATTCATTAGACCAACCCTGGAATATGCGTCAGTTGTCTGGAGTCCTCATCTCAAAAAGCACATAGACAAGATTGAAAAAGTTCAAAGGGCAGCTACAAGATGGATACCAAGCTTAAGGGACCTAAGCTACGAAGAAAGACTAAATAAACTGAATCTACCAACACTACAGGAGAGAAGGAAAAGAGGTGACATGATAATGCTATATAAGTGCATATCAGGGAAGGAGAAAATAGACATAAACGATTACTTAACATATGGAGAAGCATCAGCAAGAGGACACTGCAAAAAACTGCACAAGAAGAGAGGTGATAAAGACGTAAGGAAATTCAGTTTCCCAAACAGAGCAATTGATCAATGGAATGCACTACCGAATGAAATAGTGTGTGACAAAACAATTCACAAATTTAAGGATATGTACGATAAATATGGTTTAAGACACGGGACAGTACGAGCTTGACTCATTCCTGTAAAGATACAATTAGGTAAGAACACACACACACACACACACACACACACACACACACACACACACACACACACACACACACACACACACACACACATACACACAAACACAAACACACTCAATAATTCTGTGCTTCACTTCCCTCTCAACAACTGATGTTTTACCTACACTATCTTTTTTCACAGCTCAGTCCTCACAAACACCAGTTCTCACTGTTGAGTCTACCGTATAGCTCTGTAATCTCCACATATCAGAGGATATTAAAGGACTGTTCATGTACTAATGAGACGTAATGAATAATCATAAAGTGAGAATAATTGTTGGTAAGTCTTTATTTAGATCTTACTAAGTAAAATGTATCTCCACTCTGATTAATACCATTTGCCAAACACAATAATTAGATATTTAAAACAAATAAATATGAAATCCCAAAAGAGAAAATGAGAAATACTACTTGCTTCTCAAGAGCACTGACCATTGCAAATGATGATAATTTATAATCATCATTATCATCATCATCATCATCATCATAGTGACTAATAGAAAATTATAATCATTCCAGACAAATCACTTCATATAAATCAATGTTTCATGTCACCAAAATACTGACATACGGAACTTGTCAACATCAGAAATATTTAAAAGAGGACAAAGGTGTTGCTGCCTCTCTCAATATCAGTACAACTTACTTTGTTAATGTTTTTAATATGATGATTTTTTAAAGTTTCTTTTCAGTTATTGCTTCCACCAAACGCATTCATTAACTTAGAGCAGATCTCTAGTAATGAACAGATTAGTGACTGGGTCGATTAAATCCTCATTCCCGAAAAAAATATCTCAAAAGCCGAATAAACTTATATGATGACCCTGTTTTTACGCTTTTGTAGATCATTTCACATAGCGTAGTGGTAGAAAAAATACAGCACTTTTACATCCTTTCCATTCCACGTTGTGTGTGTGTGTGTGTGTGTGTGTGTGTGTGTGTGTGTGTGTGTGTGTGTGTGTGTGTGTGTGTGTGTGAATATCAGCATATTCAAATGTTCACCTTCTATTACACATCAGGATTCAAAATGGAGAGATTTTAATTTTAGAGCAAGTTAGGGTAAACATGGCATAGTTAGGACAAAATAAAAACGACACTGAAGTGATGTTCGTAAGGTTTCACCAAGCGTCATGACCCTGTAACAGTGTATCTAAAATGAACTGTATTATTGGGAGAAGTACCCTTAAGCCATCTTGCTCCTTAAACTGTCTTATGTTTTATTTTTTTTATGCGAGGAAGAAGGAATCAAAGGCTAGGAGCTCGCAAACTATTCCTTCCAAGAAAAAGACAAAAACAATACAAAAGAGAGCCAAATTCAAGGTCTGTTCATATCGAGATGCCTCTTAACACTGTGTTTGAAAGATGGAGACCATATGAAGTAGGAAAAACAGACAGAGGGAGACAGTTTCAGAGTTGACCTGTTGCCTAAATGAAGGACTGAGAGTAACGGTTAACTCTTGCAATAGAGAGTTGGACAAAAAAGTGACAAGACTTTGCTGCTAGACAGGTGGTATGCACCCGTCGTAGAGGTGGAGCGATGCAAGCAGACAGTTCAGAGGAGCAGTGACCATTGAAGTAGGGATATAAAAGAGATAAAGATGCAACAGTGTGGCGAAGAGACAGAGGCTGAAGGGAGCCAGTAATAAGAGGAGTCAATGAGACAAAAAGCTTTTGACTCCACCCTTTTGAGAACAGCTGTATGTGGTGAGCCTCCCCACACATGAGAGTAGTACTCTATACAGGGGTGAATAAAACCCGTGTATAAAGTCAACAACTGTGCAGGGGTAAAGAAGGTATGGAGTCGGCTTAGCACACCTAATCTCTTGGAAGCAGATTTTACAAGAGATGCATTGTGATCTTTCCAAGATAAGTCCTGAATGAATGAAACCCCAGGCATGTTGAAGGGTGACGCAGGATTGAGCTTGATATTATTAAAAATCGTGGGTACTCCTATGGAAGATTTTGTCAAGTTGATAGGTGCAAAAACTGAGCCTGATGCATTAAAAACAACAAGATTATTTTTACCCGAGTCAGAGATAAGAGCCAGGTCAGACATTAGGTGTGTCATAGTCTCATCCCTTGTCTGTTGAAGTAACTGCTGAGATGGACGTTGTGGGAACCAAATGGAAAGGTGAAGGGTGAAGTCATCAGTATGCGAGTGGGTAGGGTTAGATGTGCAGCTTGGAAGGTCATTAATGAATAAAAGGAAGAAAGTTGCTGATAGGATAGAGCCCTGAGGAATACCGCTGTTCATAGATCTAGAAGAACGATGGCCGTCTACAACAGTGACTATAGAACTACCAGAAAGGAAGTTACAGATGAAGGCACAGATAGAAGGATAGAAACCGTAAGAGGGCAGTTTAGACATTAAAGATTTATGCCAGACTCGGTCGAAAGCCCTTGAGATGTCAAGTGCAACGACAAAGCTTTCGCCAAAGTCCCGAATGGAGGATGACCAGGAGTCTGAAAGGTAGGTGAGAAGATTGCCAGTGGAGCATCCCTGAATGAACCCATACTGACAATCAGAAAGAAGATTGTGATAGGAGAGATGCTTTAAAAATTTTCTGTTAAGAATAGACTCAAAAACATTTGAGACACAGGATGTTAAAGCAATTAGATGATAGTTAGAGGGTTGGGAATAGTCACCCTTCCTTGGGACAGGCTGAATGAGAGCAAACTTCCGGCAGGAAGCAAAGGTAGAAATTGAATGACAAAGGTGAAAGAGTTTACCTAGGCAGGGTGTAAGTGCAGAAGCACAGTTCATGAGGACAACAGGAAGGACTCTATCAGGCCCATATGCCTTGTTAGTATTCAGGCCAGTGATGGCAGAAAATACATCAGCTGAAGAAATATCAATGTCAGCCATGAGGAAGTCAGAGGTGGGAGGTGATGGAAGAACAGCACCGGAATCGTCTAAGGTGAAACTGGAGAAGTCTGAGCGAAGAGATCTGCTTTAGAAGAAATAGCTACAGAGCCATGAGAGTAGAATAGAAGAGGGAAGGATGATGAGGTAAAGTTGTTAGAAAGGTTTTTGGCAAGGTGCCAGAGGGAGCGGGAAGAATTTGAGTTGGAGAGTTGAGAGCATTTAGTAGAGACGAAATTATTATTAGCAGAGCGAAGAAAAGACTTAGCACTATTCCGGGCAGCAACCTAAAAACGATGTGACTCGGGGGTGGGTTTGCTCTGGTACCTTTTATAGGCCCTCTTCTTGTTGCAGACAGCATTAGAACGAGTGTGATTAAACCAAGGCTTTCTTGCATTAGGGAAAGGATGTGAGAAAGGAATGTATGCTTCCATGCCTGAGAGAATAACCTCTGTAATGTGCAAAGCACACTCAGATGGCTCCTGGCCATGGAAGCAATAATCAGTCCATGGAAAATCAAAGAAGTATTGCCTGAGGGCCTCCAAATCAGCAGCTCCAAAGTGCCACAGTCCATGCTACTTTGAAGGGTCCACAGGCAATACTAGAGCAATAGGGCAGGTTAAGGTAACAAGGTTGTGATAGGAGCAGCCCAACGGAAAGGAAAGATTAACAGTGTAAGCAGAAGGATTAGTTGTAAGGAAGAGGTCAAGTATGTTAGAGCTCTCTCCAAGGTGGTTGGAGATACAGGTAGGATGCTGTACAAGCTGCTCTAGGTCATTAAGGATAGAAAAGATGTAGGCTTGTTCACCAGGTGGATCAGTGAAAGGAGAGAAGAGCCAAAGGTGGTGGTGATCATTAAAATCTCCTATAATGGAGATTTCAGAGAAAGGAGAAATGGATAGAATGTGTTCCATCATAGAAGTAAGATAGTCAAAGAACTTTTTGATACTCAGTAGAATTAGGGGATAAGTAAAAAGCATAAATGTATTTAGTTGGAGAACGAGAGGAGAGCCAAAGCCAGAGTAGAGAGTTCAGAAGAATCAAGTTCAGGATCACGAGAGCAATGTAAGTCGGTGTGTACATATACACGAGCCATCTTGTGTGAAATGAGTATAGAGAAAGTAGGACGATACAGAAAAGGGTTTGCTGTCAGTTTCGTCAGACAGCTGAGTCTCAATTAAGAAGAGAAGGTGAGTTTTATAGGGGGAGAGGTGGTATTCAACAGAGAGAAAGAGGAAAGGCCGTGAATGTCGCAGAAATGAAGAAGTGAGTCAGACAGTGGTTACAAGCAGCTCGTTGAGTCGTCACCGGGAGATGGGCTGATGGTGGGAGCATTTATGCTATCCCCCCGGGGGACTCCGAGGGATGGTTAATGTGTGTCATTTTTCATTTTTTAATTTTGAAAAGGAAGTGTTGTGTGTACTGTGCATGTAGAGTTTTGTTGGCAGACAAACTAGTATTGGAAAGCATGCCGGCCTACTCTCTGTGTTACTGAAACACTGAAAAAGTTCTGCAAAGGGGGATGGTCAGGAACTAGTCTCGAGGGCTGATGAAACGGGAGCTCCAGCTCTTCCTGTCATCAGCCATCCATCCACCTTGGGAGTAGTACCCTGCTCAACTGGTGCTACAGTCTATTTCTCAGATGTATACCTTGCAATGCTGTTTTTAAATAACAAGATCAGATACAAATACCAATATTGTTTTCTTCCACAATCACATTACTGAAACTATACTTTCGGAAAACTCGATGTCATATTCACTTCGAAGAGAACATTTTTGTCGGTGTTGCCGTATAAACACATTCACATGTTAATATTCTGAAATAACAATCTTTCGACAAACTGATACCTCTTAATGAAAAGGTCATAATTATGAGTCTGTACTTAATTACCAGTGTCCTCACCCCATCCCACACACATGCTGCTCGGTACTTCTTACCGACACGCCAGTGGGTGGCTGGCATCGTCTAGGATAAGAACTTCTATCGTAGTGGGAGAAAGAACTGAACATATGTAACAAGTTATTTACATCTCACATTGACTTAGCTCTTTCTGATACTAATTTAGTTAGTTCAAAGGACGCCTGTACAATCTTACCCGTGTAGCAATCCATAATGATTCCTTAAACCACTGTGACACCAAACCACTTTCAACGATCTTGTAGGTAACCAAATCAATCCTTGGCTTCAGTGGTGAATTACTCTGCAGACCAACCCCTACACTGAAGGGGAAGGTACACTCCTGGAATAAAAATAAATATAATAAATCCATTTAAATGACATTAGCTGCACTCTATGTATGTTTATTTTTATTTTTTCGTGTGTGTTACGAGTCCTTAGTCTAACAACTGCAGTGAAGCCTTGAATTAACCTTTATAAAACAACACAAATCAGCATTTAGCTGCTGAGTGCTCTGCTTCATTTAAAAATGAAAACCCTGATCAGCAGATATCCGACATATACACACTGACTTTCAAAGAATTTTACTAATGATGTTATGCAGAAGGATTTTCATATAAAAGTGGGGATGAAGTACGAAAGTGAGCTGTAGTAAAAGGCATACCATTTCAGAGAGGAAAGAATGGATATTTTAAGAATTAACTGTACTATAGGTGCTGAAGTACAGAAGTTTGACATTCAAATCTCACTGTTGCAAGGTTAACCTGTTGTCTTTGAACTGGGCAAATTTTAAAAGATTTTGGCAATATGAAGATTTCAGAGGGTGATGGTATGAAACAGTATTGTGTTGACAGTTATTTGAACTGCCTTGGACTATGATGGAGTACGTTTTCTAGGCATTGTATTTGGAGTAATGAAAATGGTTGCTTAGTGGTTTTGTGGTGGGGGATGTGCAGTGCGCAAGATACAAATGGGAATGATACTGTCTCGAGGTAAATAATTGAACTATCAGCCTCTCATTATGACCACGTTCAAGAGTAACTGTTTTGTTTTTAGTGAATGCTATTTGTTTGTGGACTTACTCTATATATCCTGTTCTTTCATAGTGTGGTATTTGGTTCTTTTACATATGCTCCTGTCTCACTGTAGGAATAAAAAAAAAAGGAGGGGGTCCCTAGTCCTCTCACCCCGTGAATCCAAGAGTGTCATTTGGAGGTTTGAGTCTGGTGAATGCTGATGGTAGAGAGTGGATTCTGAATCAGCTGCTGCTTGCGGATGATACAGCACTCGTGTCTGACTGGGAGGAGAGACTGAGACAGTTGGCAGAAGAGTTTGAAAGGGTGTTTGAAAGGAGGAAATGGAGAATGAATGAGAATAAGAGTAAAGTGATGAATTGTACGAGGTTGGTAGATGGTAGGAGGATGGATATAGTTTTCAATGGTGAGTTGCTTGAGGAGGTAGAGTGTTTTAAGTACAGTATTTATGGTCACATGTTCCTGTGGTTGGAAGAATAGACGTATAAGTGAAGTTTAGAATGAATGAAATATGAAAGGTGCTGGGAGGAATGAAAATGGTGTTTAAAGTAGTTCACTTGGAATGAATGTTAAGAAAAGGCTGTACGAGGGTGTAGTGGTACCGAGTGCGTTATATGGGGCTGAAACATGGAATAGCAGAAAAGAAAAGTTTGAATGTAATGGAGATGAAGTGTCTGAGGAGCAAGTGTGGAATGATGCATATGGGTCGAAATGAGAAATTTTGGAGTGTGAAAGAGAACTGGAGTTATGCGGGAGATGGCCGATCGAGCTGAGCGGAGTGTTGCGATAGTTTGGGCATTTGGAGAGAATGGATGAGGAGTGACTGGTGAAAAAGTTAACTGGATCGGATGTGAGAGGTGTAATGCTGAGAGGCAGACCATGAGTAGGATGGATGGACAGTGAGAAGAGAGAGTTAGATGCGAAGGATGTCTGTAGAGAAAGATTGGCTGCACATGATAGGAATGAGTGGAGATAAAATGTGAATGAATAAATTGTGATGTGGCCCTGAGGGGATATTCTCCTGCATTTGGTCTGGTCAGCTGATCAGGTCAGGTGCGGGTAAGGGGATTGGTGCATTATGATGTCGCAGGGGTAAACCAGCTCTGCTGTCGGACCCTGTTGCAGATGTCACTGATTGCAGTGTGCAGGTGAACCCTCGTGCGGTGTGTTGTGGTGAGGATCGATTCCTTCTCCCCTTGGAGCAAAGGGACGAATAAATGTGTGTGTGGACGAGTAAACTGGGAGTATGTCGTCCTGTCTCGGCAACCCTCCCTTTCGTTGGGGAAAACAGCATAGGTTTCTGCACAGATCGGGATATGTTCCTTTGTACATGTGGGAATCAAATAAGTTATTAATCCTTTTGAATTGAGTCATTAAATGCCATCCTGTACAACGCAACATGATGCACATCGTGTCAAACAAAGGAGGACACAAGTTTCACGCCGATGTGTGTCATACTTTATTTTTTTGCCCGATTCGTGTCATGGTGCGCTTTACAGGTTGTTAAACTATCTAACGACTCAAATCACCTGTGCCTGAGGGAGTTAAGTTTAGGTAATACAAAGTTTTTATGATGAATTATTTAAACATAGTTCTCTCTATTTTTTTTTTTTTTTCGGATTTCGTAGTGGGGAAGTGTTTTGTTTTCAGAGCTCATATTTCATGAAATGACCCTGCACTGATATTCATATGCTGTGAAAAAGATTACATGACTACGGTAAAAAAAAAAAAAAAAATGATAGTTTTTAAGAGTAACGCCTGTCTAGAGCAAGCCGAGTGCCGGCTGATATTGCTGGTAAAGCATACGTAATGTAACACATGAGACCACTGAGCTTGTGAGTGTAAGATATGTTGACACTCAGATGAAGTTTGATATGCAATAATGTGATGTAAATAAAATATTAACATTTCACTTTTCCACGGCATTATCAAAACACATGCAGTTTGGGTTGGGAGACAGGAGTGAAAAGACAAAACTTTTGGGATGGATTTTGAACCAGGATCTTTTTGAGAACTTGCACTTGTTTACAGGAAGGAAGTTGAATAATAATTTGTCATTACTATTCAAGTTTTAGTTGATTTTTCTAATGGTAAGTTTAGATCTATGGACTAAAAAATATGTTCATTCCGTTACTCCCACTCTGGTTCTTAACTGAAGTTGATTCCAGTCGAAACAATCAAATTTTATCTACTTCGGAATATGTACTTTGAAATTTTTATTGAGAGGTCTGACAATGGTTCATGATTTTTGGTAGCATGCATAACACTAACGTTTGTCTGAGATGCCAGATTGTTGGGAAACTGCCAAGTAGTTTATGAGTATTCACATGCTGATAAGTTTCTGTAAAGGATCTCGGAACTGGCCGTGTATCGAGGCTTAGCAAGAAATATATATATATATATATATATATATATATATATATATATATATATATATAAAATGCAAGAAAGAAGAAATCAAAGGCCAGGAGCCCGCAAACAATTCCTTCCAAGAAAAAACAAAAACAATACAAAAGAAAGCCAAACTCAAGATCTGTTCATTTCGAGATGCCTGGACACACGGCGTTTAACCCGCCACATCCTGAGGTTTTCCGCACCTCCGACATCCCCCAGTCCCGAGATATTTTCGACAAATTTTTTTTTGGCTAAAACCTCCGCTTTTGGTGAGAAACATCGAAAATACATAGAGAAATCGCTCACCTGAGGTTTAAAATACTCAGTCTAGGTAGGAGTTCCTCCTTACCTGACTGGGTTTTCTAACATGCTGGCACCAAAGAAAACGAGTTCTATGGGAGGGTAACTATTTTATCCACTCATAAACGGTATTTATTTATTTACTTGGTACGAATTTATATGTAGCATGAGAGTATATTGGTTTTCAAGCAGTAATATAGGCATTATAAGCATTGTTTCACTCACTAACTAATCACCATTCATGACCTTTTTTTCCCACATTACCTGATCATCATTTCTGACTGTTTCTTCCTCTGATGCTATGTAAACCTTGTCCTCCACATTGTCATCGATTGGTGAATCACTCTGGCCCTGAATGTCTTTATTGGCCAGGTCACTGGTACCAGGTGAATTGCCAAGACAATGGCGTGAGGGGGGGAGGGGGGAGGTTATGCGGTGTAAGGCATTGTCCCTGCTTGGCATCTTGTAGGGGAATAGAGGAAGGTGTCCCGTGTATACATACGAAAAATCACGCACGAAAATTGAAAATTGTGCAAATTAGGGACCTTGCAATTGCACGACGTACCGGTATGTCGCCGGGACTGGCAAATGCAAAATGATGCAACGTACCCATATGTCGACGGGACGGGGCGGGTTAAAAGACTGGAGATCATAGGAAGTAGGATATACAGACAATGTGAGAGTTCCAGAGTTGACCTGTTGCAAAAATGAAGGACTGGGAGTGATGGTTAACTTTTGCATTAGAGAGCTGGACAGAAAACAGATGAGAGTTTATTGCTAGACGGGTGCTACACACCCGTCATAGAGGTGGAGGGATGCAAGCAGACAGTTCAGAGGAGCAGTGACCATTGAAGAGACAATAGAAAACAGATAAAGATGCAACAGTGCGGTGAAGAAACAGAGGTTGAAGAGAGCCAGTAAGTGGAGGAGAGTTAATGAGACGAAAAGCCTTTGACTCCACCACATTGAGAAAAGCTGTATGTGGGGAGGTGGGGAACCTCCCCACATACATGAGAGTTGTACTCCAAACAAGGGCAAATAAATCTGTGTATAAAGTCAACAACTGTGCAGGGGTAAAGAAGGTACGGAGTTGGCTTAGCACACCTAATCTCTTGGAAGCAGATTTTACAAGAGATGCAATATGATTATTCCAAGATAAGTCTCGCGTGAATGAAACCCCAAGCATGTTCAAGGAAGATGCAGGATTGAGCTGGATATTATTAAACATTAGAGTGTACTCCTGTGGAAGATTGTGTCGGGTTGATAGATGTAAAAGCTGGGTTTTTTAAGCATTAAAAACAACAAGATTATTTTTACCACAGTCAGAGATACGAGCCAAGTTAGACATTAGGTGTGCCATAGCCTCATCCCTTGTTTGTTGAAGTAACTGCTGAGATGGATGTTGTGGGAACCGAATGGAAATGTGAAGGGTGGAATCATCAGCATACGAGTGGATAGGGTTAGATGTACAGCTTAGCAGGTCATTGAAGAATAAAAGGAAGAGAGTTGGTGATAGGACAGAGCCCTGAGGAACACCACTGTTGATAGATCTAGGAGAAGAATGATGGCCGTCTTCAAATGCAGCTACAGAACGACCAGAAAGGAAGCTATAGATGAAGGCACAGATAGAAGGATAGAAACCTTAAGAGGACAGTTTAGACATTAAAGTTTTATGCCAGACTTGATCGAAGGCCTCTGAGATGTCAAGTGCAATGGCAAAGCTTTTGCCAAAGTCCCGAAAGGACGATGACCAGGAGTCTGAGAGGTAGGTGAGAAGATCGCCTTTGGAGCATCCCTGACAGAACCCATACTGATGATCAGAAAGAAGGTTTTAAAAGGAAAGATGTTTTATAATTTTTCTGTTAGGAATAGACTCGAAAACATTTGAGACACAGGATGTTAAAGCAATTGGACGATAGTTAGAGGGTTGGGAACAGTCACCCTTCATTGGGACTGGCTGAATGAGAGCAAACTTCCAGCAAGAAGGAAAGATACAAGTTGACAGACAAAGGCGAAAGAGTTTACCTAGGCACGGTGTAAGCACTGAAGCACAGTTCTTGAGGACAACAGGAGGGACTCCATCAGGCCCATATGCCTTGTTAGTATTCAGGCCAGTGATTGGAGATAATACATCAGCTGAAGAAATTTTAATGTCACCCATGATGAAGTCTGAGGTGGGAAGTGATGGAGGAACAGAACCGGAATCATCTAAGGTGGAATTGGGGGAGAAAGTCTGAACGAAGAGATCTGCTTTATCAGTAGAATAAATAGCTACAGAGCCATCAGAACAGAAAACAGGAGGGAAGGATGATGAGGTAAAGTTGTTAGAAAGGTTTTTGGCAAGGTGTCAGAAGGAGCAGGAAGAATTCGAGTTGGAGAGTTGAGAGCACTTTGTACAGATGAAATTACTTTTAGCAGAGCGAAGAACAGACTTAGCACGATTCCGGGCAGAAACATAATCAAGATGTGATTCAATGGTGAGTTGGCTCTGGTACCTTTTATAGGCCCTTTCCTTGTTCCAGACAGTATTAGAACAGGCGTGATTAAACCAAGGCTTTCTTGCATTAGTCAAAGGATATGAGAAAGAACTGTATGCTTCCATGCCCGAGAGAATAAACTTTGTAATGCGCAAGGCACACTCAGATGCCTCCTGGCCATGGAAGCAATAATCATTCCATGGAAAATCAAAGAAGTACTGCCTGAGGGCCTCCCAATCTGCAGCTCCAAAGTACCACAGACGACATTACTTTGGAGAGTCTGCAGGCCGTACCGGAGTGATAGGACAGGTTAAGGTAATATGATTGTGATCAGAGGAGACCAATGGAAAGGAAAGATTAACAATGTAAGCAGGAGGATTAGTTGTAAGGAAGAGGTCAGGTATGTTGGAGCTCTCTCCATGGAGGTCTGGGATACGGGGATACGTCTGTATAAGCTGCTCTGGGTCATGAGGGATAAAAAAGATGTAGGCTTGTTCGCCAGGTGGATCAGTGAAAGGAGAGGAGAGCCAAAGGTGATGGTGAACATTAAACTCTCCTAGACTGGAGATTTCAGAGAAAGGAGAAATGGATAGAATGTGTTCCATTGTAGAAGTATGATGGTCGACGAATTTTTGATAGTCAGTAGAATTACGGGATAAGTAATCAGTGCAGATATATTTAGTCAGAGAATGACAAGAAAGCCGAAGCCAGAGTGTATTTAATTCAGAAGAATCAAGCTCAGGAACATGAAACCAAGATAAATCATTGCGTACATATACACAACATCCACGTTCGACTTTGAAATGAGTATAGATAAAGTAGGAGGAAACAGAAAAGGGTTTGCTGTCAGTTGCCTCAGACAGCTGAGTCTGTCAAGAAAAGAAGGTGAGGTTTAGAGGAGGAGAGGTGGTGTTTGACAGACAGAAAGTTAGAGGGAAGGCCGCGAATGTTCCAGAAATGAAGAAGAAGTGAGTCAGACAGTGGTGCCAGGCATCTCTCCGAGTCGTCACCGGGAGAAGGGCGGACGGTGGGGGAATTTATGGTATAGATTCCCCCCCCCATGGGGACTCTGAGGCCTGATTTTTTAAAACCACTTTCCTTTTTTTAATTTTGAAAAGGAAGTGTAGTGTGTACTGTGCATGTAGTTTGGTGTTGACAGTTAGAGAAACTTGTGTTGGAGAGCATGCTGGCCTACTCTCTTTGTTAATGAAACACTGAAAAAGTTCAGCAAAGGGGGATGCTCGGAACTAGACCCAAGGGCTAATGAAACGGGAGCTCCAGCTCTTCCTGTCATCAGCCTTCCATCCACCTTGGGAGTACTGCTCTGCTCGACTGGTTCTACAGTCTATTCTCCTAATATAATGTGTATATATTTTATATATATATATATATATATATATACATATATATATATATATATATATATATATATATATATATATATATATATATATATATACATATATATATATATATATATATATATATATATATATATATATATATATATATATATATATATATATGCAAGAGACAAGGAACCAAAGGCTAAGAAACCACAAAACGTTCCTTCTAAGAAGAAAAAAAAGAGAGCCAAAATTCAAGATCCGTTCATTTCGAGATGCTTGGACACATGGCGTTTGAAAGACTGGAGATCAAAGGAAATAGGAAATACAGATAGAGGGAGACATTTCCAGAGCTGACCTGCTGCATAAATGAAGGACTGGGGGTTATTAACTCTTGCATTAGAGAGTTGGACCAAAAAATTACAAGAATTTGTTACTAGACTGGTGCTACACATCCGCAGCAGAGGTGAAGGGATGCAAACAGATAACTCAGCAGCAGTGACAGTTGAAGTAGGAATAGAAAAGAGATAATGATGCAACAGTGTAGCGATGAGATAGAGGTTAAAAGGAGCCAGTAAGAAGAGAATTAATAAGACGAAAACCCTTTAACTCCACCCAGTTGTGAAGAGGTGTATGTGGGGTGCCTCACCACACATGAGAGTTGTAGTCTACACGGGCGAATAAAACACGAGTATAAAGTCAACAACTGTGCAGGGGTAAAGAAGGTACGGAGTCAGCTTAGCACACGTAATCTCTAGGAAGCAGATTATACATGAGATGTAATACGATCTTTCCCAGATAGGTCCCGAGAGAATGAAACCCCAGTCATGTTCAAGGATGATGCAGTATTGAGCTGGATATTATTAAACATCAGTGGGTACTCCCATGAAGATTTTGTTGGGATGATAGGTGTAAAAACTGAGTCTTTGATGCATGAAAAAAAAAAAAAAGATTATTTTTACCCCAGTCAGAGATACCAGCTAAGTCAAACATTAGATGTGCCATAGCCTCATCCCATGTTTGTTGAAGTAACTGCTGAGATGGACGTTGCAGGAACCGAATGGAAAGATGAAGGTGGAATCATCAGCGTATGAAAGGATAGGGTTAGATATACAGCTAAGAAGGTCATTGATGAATTAAAGAGAGTTGGTGATAGGACAGAGCCCTGAGAAACACCACTGTTAATAGACCTAGAAGAAGAATGGTGGCCATCTACAACAGCAGCTATAGAAGGACCAGAAAGGAAGCTAGAGATGAAGGCACATATAGGAGGAAAGAATCCATCAGAGGGCGGTTTGGAAATTAAAGATTTATGCCAGACTCGATCGAAAGCCGTTGAGATGCCAACTGCAATGGTCAAGCTTTTGCCAAAGTTCCGAAAGGAGGATTACCAGGAGTCTCAAAGGTAGGTGAGAAGATCGCCAGTGGAGCATTCCTGACGGAACCCATACTGACGATCAGAAAGAAGTTTGTGATAGGAATGATGCTTTAAAATTTTTCTGTTAAGAATAGACTCGAAAAGTTTTGAGACACAGGATGTTAAAGCAATTGGGCAATAGTTAGACGATTAGGAATATTCACCCATTTTTGGACTGACTGAATGAGAGCAAACTTCCAGCAAGAAGGAAAGGTGCATGTTGATTGACAAAGGAGGAAGAGTTTACCGAGGCAGGGTGTAAGCACAGAAGCACAGTTCTTGAGGACAAGAGGAGGGACCCCATCAAGTCCAGATGTCTTGTCATTATTGAGACCATTGATGGCAGAAAACAGATCAGCTGTAGAAATTTTAATGGCAGCCATGAGGAAGTCAGTGGGGGGAAGTGATGGAGGAACAGCACCGGAATCGTCTAAGGTGGAATTGGAGGAGAAAGTCTGAGTGAAGAGATCTGCATTATCAGTACAAGAAATAGATATAGAACCATCACAGTAGAAAAGATGAGGGATGGATGATGAGGTAAAGTTTTAAGGTTTTTGGCAAGATGCAAGGAGCGGGAAGAATTCCAGTTGGAGAGTTGAAAACATTTAGTATGGGTGAAATTATTTTTAGCAAAGCGAAGAACAGACTTAGCACGATTCTGGGCAGAAACATTAAAAAAATGTGATTCAGGGATGGATTGGCTTTGGTACCATTTACGGGCCCTCTCCTTGTTGTGCAAAGCATTAGAACAAGCGTGATTAAACCAAGACTTTCTTGCATAAGTCAAAGGATATAAGAAAGGAATGTATGCTTCCATGCCGGAGAGAAAAACCTCCTTAATCGTTTCGTTTTCGTTTTCGTTTTTAAAGGCTCCAACATGCTTGCATGTGTCGGCCTTGGTCACCTAATGGCGGCTCTCCACGCTGCACGATCCATTGCAGCCTCCCTGTTCAGTCCCATTAACCCTAAGGTCACACTTAATGTCCTCGTCCCATGTCTTTCTCGGTCTACCCCTCATAACCCCACCCCCAATATTAACACTTCTCACCTTCCTCACCCAATTATCATCCCCCATCCTCTCCACATGTCCAAACCACCTCAATCTACCTCTCCTCATCACAACACCAATACACTCCAGTCCCATCCTACCTCTCAACTCTTCCATTGTAAACCCAGCCCCTCCAGGCCTTGGACGCAGGGACGCACTGCACATCCACCTAATCATTGTCATTTCTGTACGTCTGAGCCGGCGAATGTCTTCCTCCTTCACTGCCCAGGTCTCACTGCCATACAGCATTACACTCCTAACACATGCTGCATACAAAGACCCCTTAGCACGTAGGGAGAGCCCTCTAAATGTCAGGAGAGGCAAGAGCTCCCTGAACTTCTTCCAACCACTTCTCACCCTAGCCACAGAGCTAGCTCCAGCCCCACCTCCAGCACACAACATGTCTCCCAAATAACAAAACTCTTCCACACACTCAAGAGATTCATCAGCAAGTTCAATCCTTTCACGTCTGACGATTTCCACCTGCTCACCCCGGCACACTGTACACATAAAATCAGCATTATCTCGCAGTCTACCTCTGATACCACTACATCTCTTATGCACCCATTTATCACACACACCGCACAAGATGGAATTACTTCCCACGCCCTTGTGGCAAACTGCACATGGCCACTCTCCCTCGTCCTTGACAGTACGCCACCAACCCTAGATATCATCACTTTTATTTTATCTGCATTTACCTTAATGCGTGAGGTACAATCAGATGGCTGCCACCCATGGAAGCAATAATAATTCCAGGGAAAATCAAAGAAGTGCTACATGAAGGCCTCCCAATCTGCAGCTCCAAAGTGCCGGAACCAGCCTTTCTTTGGAGGGTCCACAAGCCTTACTGGAGTGATAGGACAGGTTCAGGTAATAAGGTTGTGATTGGAGGAACCCAACGGAGAGGAAAGATTAACAGTGTATGTAGAAGGATTACTTGTAAGGAAGAGGTCAAGTATGTTGGAACTCTCTCCATGGCAGGCAGGATACGGGTAGGGTACTGTACAAGCTGCTCTAGGTCATTATGGATACACAAAATATAGGCTTGTTTACCAGGTAGATCAGTGAAAGGAGAGGAGAGCCAGAGGTGGTGGTGAAAATTAATATCTATTAGAATGGAGACTTCAGAGAAAGGAGAAATGGATAAGATGTGTTCCATCGTTGAAGTAAGAGAGTCAAAGATTTTTTCAAAGTCAGTAGAAATAGGGTAATAAATAAACAGCACAGATACATTTAGTCAGAGAATTACAGGAAAGCCAGAGAGTTGAGAATTCAAAAGAATCAAGTTCAGGAACCGGGGAGCAAGATAAATCATTGCATACATATACAGAACAGCCACCTTTGGTTTTCAAATGAGTATAGGTAAAGTAGTTGGATTCAGAAAGGGTTTGAAATCAGTTGCCTCAGACAGCTGAATCTCAGTTAAAAGCAATATACAGTAATATATGTATATCTATCTATCTATCTATCTATATATATATATATATATATATATATATATATATATATATATATATATATATCATCATCATCATCATCATCAGCCGTTTGAGTATCCACTGCAGGACCGGCCTATTCCGACCGAAGTCGGGACGATACAGCCAATGTATCTACCAAGTGGCTTAGGCTGTCTAGTAGAGATTGAATGTAGGGTGAGAAGTGCTTGTAAGTGTAATTGTAGTGTTGGGGTGGCTCTGGATGTGTGTGTAGTCTGTGAACCAAGTGTAATCGGCCCGCGCAAGCCGACTGGATGCAAGCATACTTTACAATAAGCGACGATATATATATATATATATAGAGAGAGAGAGAGAGAGAGAGAGAGAGAGTATATATATATATATATATATATATATATATATATATATATATATATATATATATATATATATATATGCAGTATATATATATATATATATATATATATATATATATTTACGGTAGAATTTCGATTATCCGCGAGCCAATCAACCGGAATTGGCGCTAAAAAGGATAATTTAAAGAAAAATTCCAAAATCGATCAACCAGACAAAATGCAGGGCCTAACCGACATTTTAAATTCACTGCGCAACCATCCCGCCTGAATGTTTTCATTCCTTCGCTGCTAGAACGCATCATTGCTGTCCCCGCCATTGTTTTGAGGGTTAACTGTGTAAATACCGCAACACACCACTGTTTTATCGCAATTTTCCGTAATATTTTGTGGAACACTAGTTCTGTCTGACCAAGAAATAATCGACAGTGTTCTTTTGCCTGAAAAGAAAGATGTGGAAGAGGTGGATTCAAGCGATGAGGAAGTGGAGGAAGGAGTATGTTTGTCTCGTGGGAACATGGTGATGAATCATTTCGAAAGATCATCCGATTCACGGAGAGAAATCCAGCCTACACAGCTAACGAACTGCTTCATTTTCGTAGTCATTATGACTTCCAAAATCGCCGTCATGTAGCAATCAGTCAGACATCACTGACTTTTTCATGAGGGGTAAACATGCAAAAACAGCAAATATTTCACTCGTATCCCCCTTTTCATGAGTTGGGTTCCCAGATAGTGATGCGTCATTGTCCATATCGGCAAGTACTCCAGCAAAAATGGCTGCTCACCCAGTCTTCCCCATCAGGCCTGTTAACCCCTAAAATGCAGGGCGTCGTGTTTGCGACGCTCGCCAAAAAGGACATAACGGCGGATCGTCGCGTTTGTGATTCGATTTAATTTTGAATAAACGCAAGCAAGGATGTTCCAGCTGGTATTGTCTATCAGTACCACCACCCTTTAGCTACAATTAGCATACTTTACCTTTGTTATACTGACCTCCGTTGTTGCCAAGTATCGCGTTTTTCCCCCCTCCCCCTCCCCACCACGGCCCGGCCAGCCTGGCTGTGTTACATGGCAGTGCTCTGACTGCTCAGAACTGTAAATCTGCACTCTCCTCTTACAAGCAGTTTATGCTAATAGGAAACGCTTGTTTCCCCAGTTGTCACACTAGCTTTTTTTTTCGCACGGTTTGCCCCTGTTTAGCGTCAGTTTACCACAGGCATTCAAAGTGACATTATGGCGAGTTCTAGCTCTTCCGAGTCAGTGCGAACGGCCGACATTAACGAGAATAAAGTGACGGGCGTAAGGCAGAATAAAAACCTCGCTGCGGTGATCTTTTGGGAAGTAATATGATTGAAAATAATGTAGTATACGTGTTTTTAGCTGTGAAAATGGAAATGTTTGTTGAGTGACGGGAAGACCGCCGCTGCGCTGCATGTCGGCCGTACGCTTAGTTGATTTTAGCCTTCTATTCAGTGCTTATTGTTCAAATACGGATTCCAAACTACCTGTACGGTACGCGTTAGTATAAAGTTTACTTTGACAGAATGAGGCTGTGGTAGAGGGGAAACCGGGTTGCTGGAGGTGTGAAAGTGAAAATTTGGTTACCCAACTTTGCAAGTCTCCACAAGTCCTTGGGTAGTTCACGAAGGCTCAACACCTGTCTCTGGAGAAAGCTGAATGTAAGTACTATCTGCCATACCAAGTATAATGTTCTAGGGTTAATCTCTGATTTTTGGCAAATATTTTCCTACAGGTACTCAGACCGCGATCGAACCCCACCACCCGGGGGGGGGGGGCTGTCCATTGGCCGCGCATTAGGGGTTAAACCCGCAGCCAGCCTATCCACTCGCGTCGATAAGCTTGCATCATCCACAACTCATCCTCCCTCACCCAACCCTCCCTTTGAATCTGAATCTGATTTGGTGAGTGATGATGATGAGTGATCATGTACAGTAAATACAATAAAAAAGAAAATAAAAGGAAACTTAAAAGAAAAGACACAAAAAAAATGTACAGACACCTTCACTTCTAAGTACTACATCGACTTGTGGCGCTTTGGTAAATGTGGCACCACTGTGTTTGTTTCCATCGTCGTATTAAGACGCAAATGAGTTGGAGGAACCCCGACTTAATGGTCAGGTACTGAAAAAGCTACATTGCTATGATTTGTGTAGTGCTTATATTATATAAAAGATGTTATGTACTTGAACTTGTGCCTGCAATTCGAGCTTAATTTAAGGTGATGGTGCTGGGAACAATCAGGGAGTTCGATGCTTCGTAGTGGATGCCCAAGGGTGCTGTTGGTCCGAAGCAGGCCTTACTTTACTGAATGTGACGCAGGCCAAAATAAGACTTGTCTAGCGCAACATATAATGGAGGATGAACATATGATATATATATATATATATATATATATATATATATATATATATATATATATATATATATATTGATGGTAGGCGGGGGCACTCAACATCCACTCAGTCCATGTAATGCTGCTCTTAATTGCCTGCCCTCTCCTCTCCTTCCGTCTTTCCTTCCTCCCTCATCTGCTTTTCTTTCCTTCATTCTTTTCTCATCCTTCTGCCAATGGGTGACTTTGCACTGAGTGACGAGCCAAATGGTTTCCTGTACTACACCAGGAAACCATTTATTATGCTAGGTAGTAACAATATAACCAAATTATGATGCCTAGTGGTTTAGTGGGTAATTAAGGTGCTCCAATTAATTGAGATTGTGTAGATTTATATCTAAGGGGTGGTTGGGGTTTATTATTCACGTAATGCGACTCAGGGTTGAGTGAGGCCGATCACCCTCATATCAGGACCTACTTTCCTAGCCCCCGGCTCCTACGCTGCTCATGGAAAAGAAAGGATTAGATGAATTATATATATATATATATATATATATATATATATATATATATATATATATATATATAATTTAAAGAAAAATTCCAAAATCGAACAACCAGGGAAATTGCTGGACCCAACCGACATTTCAAATTCACTGCGCAACCATCCCACCCGAATGTTTTCATTCCTTCGCTGCTAGAACGCATCATTGCTGTCCCCGCCATTGTTTTGAGGGTTAACAGTGTAAACACCACAACACACCACTGTTTTATCACAATTTTCCGTAATATTTGGTGGAATACTAGTTCTGTCTGACCAAGAAATCATCGACAGTGTTCTTTTGCCTGAAAAGAAAGATGTGGAAGAGGTGGATTCAAGCGATGAGGAAGTGGAGGAAGGAGTATGTTCGTCTCGTGGGAACATGGTGATGAATCATTTCGAAAGATCATCCGATTCATGGAGAGAAATCCAGCCTACACAGCTAATGAACTGCTTCATTTTCGTAGTCATTATGACTTCCAAAATCGCTGTCATGTAGCAATCAGTCAGAAATCACTGACTTTTTCAGGAGGGGTAAACATGCAAAAACAACAAATATTTCACTTGTATCCTCCTGTTCATGTGTGGGGTTCCCAGATAGTGATGCGTCAACGCCCATACCAGCAAGTACTCCAGCAAAAATGGCTGCTCCACCAGTCTCCCCCATCAGGCCTGTTAAACCCCCAGCCAGCCTATCCACTCGCTTCGATAAGCCTGCATCATCCACAACTCATCCTCCCTCACCCAGCTCTCCCTTTGAATCTGAATCTTATGTGGTGAGTGACGATGATGAGTGATCATGTACAGTAAATACAATAAAAAAGAAAAAAAAGGAAAATTTAAAAAAAGACAAAAATAATGTAGTCGCCATCACTTCTAAGTACTACACCGACTTGTGGCGTCTTGGTAGATGTGGCACCACTGTGTTTGTTTACATCGTCGTATTAAGATGCAAATGAGTTGGAGGAACCCCAGCATAGTGTTCAGGTATTGACAGCTACATTGCTATAATTTGTGTAGTGCTTATATTATATAAAAGATGTAATGTAATTGAACTTGTGCCTGTAATTCGGGCTTAATTTAACCCTCTCGAGCACGGTAAGTTTCATTAAGTTTTCCGGCGCACGACTTTATCTGCGAAGCCGCCCGGCCCGGCTGCCAGCGTGCGGGAAATAACACGTATTTTCTCCTTATTTGCGCCACCCAAACATCAATATACTGCCACGAAACCTATGTCATCTTATTCGTCGATGTTTGTTCTACCTGATAAGCACCACAAAAAAACAGGAAAACGCGAATAAAACAACATTAGGCGGCCGTGAATAAACATTTTGCTATGTCATGTTCACTTCCCAACATCACCATTCAAATGTTTTCCATCATACAGGAAAATGGTATTATAGTTTTTATAGAGAATTTCATCAGCTTTCTAAAGAGACAAATTCGGTTGTGATACGATTTGTAGTTTTCGAGAGAATAGCCAAAAATTGAAAGCCATTTTTTGAAAAAATCAAGGAGCTCAAACTCTGAAATTTTCTCGCACATATTATGTTTCTATTCCATAATATTATGCAGAATTTCACCAGCTTTCTAATGACCAAAAATTTATTTCGATACGCATCATAGTTTTCAAGTAAATCGCCAAAAACGACTGGGAACTCACGTCCGTCCGTCACTTTCGTGATGTGTGCATAGCATACGCAATATTCCCGCCTATGTAACAACGATTTCTTATCATAGATATTACATTGTTATGTCTTGTACATACGTAGAATTTACTGCTCTTTATCATGGTTCATACAGGAAATCGATACGTCTAATAGTTTTCGAGTAATTGGCCGACAAAGTGAGATTACTCCGAGTGCTTCCGAGTTTACCACTAGCGAGGAAAAAAAAAAAACAAGGCTGTTCCCCCAACTTTTCCAACAGAAAATGCTCCCAAAGGCTTATATTCTGCAAATGAACATACGTAGAATTTACTGCTCTTTATCATGGTTCTTATGTGACTCTCGATTCTTGTAATAGGTGAGTCTTGAGTTTTTATTATTATTTTGATAACTGAATAGCAGTAGGAGTTAAAGATGAATACAGGGAGTTGATCTTGATTTATTATCTTCAGAGAAAATCTTAAGTAGAGCAGTGTATGTATTACAGAAACTTAATATACTAAGTAAGTCTAGTTGGACCCCTCTTCTTGTTCACTCTCTGCACTACCTGTCGGTTCTATAGCTAGCCTCCTTCTGCGCTCTGCTTCTTAAATTCTGGTGTAGCAGGGGTCGTGTCATGTGTGTTACACTGTTGTTGGAATGTTCTAGAAACCTGTGTGTGAGTATGTGTGTATGTGTGTGTATGGTCACTAGGCATTGTTCGTATGCTTATCTCACTGACACACTACCTATCTCATCCTCTGACTTGCTGCTTCCAGTGTATTTTCAACATTTCCTCACTTCACTTGCAAGCTCATTTCCCATTCCCAGGCTTGCCTGGTGCTCTGTCTATCTATCCATCTATCTATCTATCATGTTTTCTATAATTAATTGTATTTATAATATGGAGTCCTAACATTGCTCGGTCACGCGCTGGAGGCCCTCCGACGGTAATTATCATTGACATATGCTAATCTATTACAGTGGGGCACCAATTTTCGCGCCTAATTGGGTCCAAAAATAATGCGCGAAAGTGGAATTAGCGAAAGTTGGGGCATTGTCTTTATGGCAAAAAGGCTAATTGGTTCCCGTTTATCCTAAAGTAACATCAGATTTTCATTTTCACTTGCAATACAGTACATCAAATCACTATTGTACATTGCATTGTGAGATACAAACAATAAAAACTGTACAGTACACATTATATGAGGAGAAACATACCACAGAGACCAGGTTGAGGTGTTTAATGGATGTTGGGGGTAAGTATCCGAGGCGCGTGGCGGGCTTATTTAGCCACACCAGACGTATTGGCGCCACCTCTTGCTGCCTCGCTACCACTCTCTCTTTCTGCCTCCTCAGATGCAACTTGATGCAACACTTCCACTCTGTGCTGAATTTCCCTTTGTGCTAGGTTCTCTTGAACAAATCCATCGAAATCTTCATCCAGGTTAAGCTCCTCTATGGCAATGTCAGTAGGGATAGCACCATGGTCGGCTGCCCCCTCGGCTTCCAATGGTACTTCCACCTCCGTTATTTCCTCAGTCTTCTGCAGGTAGCGTGTGATAAGAGCCTGCTGCCCTTCATGGATGCGTTTATTGAACACTTCACCAATCAGACTTGAACCATTGAACCGTGAGAATCCAACACAATGGAGCTAGCACGCTCGTACACAATGGCGGGAATGGGTGGACAGTGTTGACATGACGTCATTCAAGATGGCGGTGGGTTGCGGGCGGGCGGTGCAGGAAATTCAAAGTTCAAAATATTGTCCCAAACCCAAAATTTGTGCGCGAAAATCGATTTTTTTCAAGCGAAAGTGGAAGTTAGGGAATATTTGGTGCATGTCGCGAAAGTGGATTCCGCGAATCCTGCTGTAGCGAAAGTTGGTGCCCCACTGTAGTACATAATATTGATTATAATATTGTATACATATAATATTCATACTAAATTGCAATGATCTAGTAATATTACATTTTTAAAAAGTTGTATACATATTTGAATAAATGCACTAGTTAAACTACTGAACTGTAATACAGTGTGTACATTGGTTATTGTAGTGAAATGCATACATGCAAGAAAAAAAATAGTTTAAAATTAAGATTATGGTAAGAGCTATTAATATTTCATTTAAAGATAGTGCTACTGGTATAGCATACTTTTATATCATGGGGCATTCTTCTTTGTGTGTATATATATATATATATATATATATATATATATATATATATATATATATATATATATATATATATATATGATTAATACTACTCGTATACACAAAATATGTACACTTCATTCAGGAGGGTTAACTTGGATGTTAACTCTACCCCCACTAAATACTGACTCCAAATTTGCAATTCTTGCATGCATTCTGTGCATTGCGAACAGCAGTACTGCAAATACAATGCAGAAGATAATAAAGACAGTAGGTGCTGGGCTATACACATAATATGGGTTGAACATACTCAAACTCAAGTCTTCCCAGGGCTTCATTGTTTCATTGATCAGTTGCACTGTTTCAAACTTAGGTGAAGTCAACTTAATACTTGTGCTCATGTTTAAGTCCATATCAGGCAGTGGGTGGAAATGTTTGTGTGTATGATTGAGGATGGCATAGTGATTGATGGTGGATAAAGTGGACATGGATGGTGTAAATACCGCACAGTAGTCTGGTGCTATGTATAATCCTGAGGCTGAAGTATGAGATGGTGGTATATGTGGACAGACTATGTAAACTGACGTGTTATGAGTGAAATAAAAAAACTGTGAGTGTCCGATGCGTTGATGGTGTACAAACTTATCTAGAGCAAAAGTGAAGTTACAATGATGATGCATATTGTTATTTCTGATGATAGCCATTTCACAAGGGACTGCATCAGTAGGCTGACACGTGAAAATGTACGCAGGACAAAGGTGAACAGCATGTAAGAATGTGCGGCACTTTTGTTCAATCGTTGATTCACATGTGAAAGTGACAGTGTTCCGTCTCTTGGAGACCATGATGAGTTCGGTGTCTGTGTTGATGTTGATGATGACCAAAGTGTTATTATTTTTAGAAGGGAAGGGGTGTATTTGGTATACTGTGAACAGGTCTTCAGTTATGAATGGTACATGAACTACTACTGATGTTGGTGTTAGTGTTGCTTCTAAATATGGATAATATTGCATGAATTCCCTACTTCGGAACAAGGGCTTCAATTTATGTTTCTGTATACCTTGACTAATTATCTGACGTAGCTCATGAACTGGGAGTAAGTCAATTGTGATCTTGCCATCACCAGCATTCGAAATTCCTTGCATAAGTGCCCTGTAACGAACTCTAGTGTTGTCTAATTGTAGGAGAATTGTGTCAATATGTTCTGTGATGATGGAGAAGTTTTGGAAAAGTGTTATGTTACCTTCCATTTCATTTATTTTATCTACACTTTCGAGAGCTATGGTTTCTGCCTTTTTCAGATTTTTCACAATTGTCTTCATTGCAGAGTTATGTCCTATGATGAATTTATCTTGGTATGTTAGTACCTGAGCTATTTTATTATTGTTGTTTATTTCTTTAAGGTCATCCTCTGTAGGCAATCCAAAGATGTTCCCAAGAACTGCGCCACCCAGGTCAAACAAACCGCGCTTTTGGCGGGTATGTGTGATGTTGTTCTTGTCGTTCAATACCTCCGTTCCATAAGATGGGAGATCTTGGATCATGATGAGTATAGTTGACTTAGCCTGCTCTATTTTCCATTTCGCTAACTTCACTATTTCATTCACTTCCTTTGTGTTATGTGCTTGTGAAACATAGCCTCCTATCATGAAGTCCAGGGTTCGCATTGGTTTTGCGATATTTTCTAGATAAGAAGGTAATTCATACAAGAAATCCAGACTTATTTCAGTACTCATGACGTCTTTTACGATTGAAGTCGTGGCCGTTGGAGCTATGAGGCATCCTTGTCATACTATGTGTTGGGGGTCTAAGTGCGCATATCCTCTTGCTATGTAGAGGAGAATCCATAGCATAAGTCCCTTCATCGCTACTTACCGACAAAAAAGTCTATTAATTTCCTAATATGATCATGCTGTGGTCGATGATAGTGATGATGTGCGTTACGGTTGATTGTTATTTCATTTATAGAAGGAGTTTAAATCGATATTTTATTCTTGTAAATGATGTACTGTAGATTTTATTGGAACAGTTGCACCTGTGTTTGATTGTTTGGTATATGACCTTAATTTATTTTTGTAATTATTGTTGTTTTCTTACTTGGTTTCTTGAGTTACGTTTGCCTGTTCGGTTGTATCCGATACTGAAAAATTATTGGATAATTCCCTTGAAACTCGTTTTAAATGGTCAGTATGAACTTATTTCTCTTCGCCACTAGACAGTGACTTAATTCAAACTTTGTTTCCTTTTATGTTAATTACTCTGTATGGGCCCCCAAATTTTGGGGATAATTTATTGTCTCCCATATGAATGATACCATAAACAATGTCTCCTAAGCTGATAGGTGAATCTCTTGCCTTCTTGTTAAATGCCTCCGTCATTTCTTCCTTGGACATCGTTAATTGTTTTTTTTACTCTTTTGTGTATGCCCTGGAATTCACGTAAACGGAGTTTAGAGTAACCATTGTAATTGTATATGGGCAGACTGTCACCTTCTAGGAGCTCATATGGTAGTTTTTTATCTGTCCCATATACAATGAAATGTGGTGTGTCACCTATGGATTTATTTATAGATCCATTAATTGAGGCTTCTACTCTGGGAATCCAATCATCCCAGCTTGCATAATTTTCACTGAGAATGTGTCGTAGCACATCTAATACTTTTTTGTTTTGTCTTTCTACTAACCCATTAAATGCTGGGTGATAGGCTAAAACATTAACCTTTTTGATGTTGTATTGTTTACATATTTCTTGTAAGATATCAGAATTAAATTCTCCTCCATTATCACTTATTAGTACTTTTGGGGTAGTAAAGCGACATTTTACATTATCTGTTATTGCCTTTGCTACTGTCTCTGCTGTTTTATATTTAATTGGAGCTAAAATGACATAACGGGAAAAATGATCGGTTGCTACGAATAGGTATTGGTTATTATTGTATGATAATGGCATCTTGAGTAAATCAACAGCGACAGCGTCCCATGGTTGATGTGGTGCAGGGTAATTACCCATCGGTGCAGGTGTGATTGGATATCCTGTGTGTTTTACACATGATTCGCATCTGTCTATATGATTGTTTATATCTTTTCGTAATGAAGGCCAGTAATATAACAGCTGGGCTTGTTTGAATGTCTTATCCTTTCCAGGATGTCCTGCATGTGGGCTATCGTGTATCGTTCGTAATATTTGGGGTATCATGTCATTAGGTACTACCAACTGGTTAGTATTTCTTTGGCGTTTTCGTTGTTTCGGGTTGATCTTGTATAAAGTATTATTGACTATTGTGAAATGTTCGAGTGGTACATGCAGTTTGGGTAATGGTATGTCATCTCCACTTTCTAACTTGTATATAACTTTAGACCATATTGGGTCAAGTCTTTGTGCTTTTGCGATATCATCATGGTTTGGGATATTTCCTTTGAGATTCAATGCCACGACCTGAATTGTGTTCAGGTTCCTAGATAATGCGTCAGCTACTATGTTCATTTTACATTGTATAAATGAATTTATACATTGTAATTATCAACTGTACATTTCCATCTTGCTCTCCTCATAGAGAGGAGTTTTTCTTTAAACATAGCCACTAGTGGTTTATGGTCGGTGAATAAGCGTATTTCGTAACCATATACCAAATCTCCAAACTTTTGTAATGCAAAAACCACTGCAAGTGCCTCTAAGTCTGTAGTGCAATAATTTTTTTCTGCACCTTTTGTTTGTCTGCTGGCAAATGCAATTGGTTGATTCTTTCCTCTTTTATCTTCCTTCATCAGTACATCCCCTAATCCTTTAACTGATGCGTCTGTACAGATAAGAAATGATTTTGTGAAATCCGGATATGCCAAACAATGTGCATTTGTTAGTTTAATTTTTAGATTGTTAAATGCCTTTTTTTGTTCTTCCCATTGGAATATAGCATCTTTTTTGAGAGCTGGAATAGAGGAAAGGCTATATGAGAGACTTGTGGTACGAATGACGTATAGTACCCAGCTAGACCTAAAAATTGTCTAACTTCTTCAGTCGTAGTGGGTTTAGGAAAATCTCTCACTGTCTGTATTTTGTCATCAGTGGTGTGAATACCATTGGAACTTAATTTGTGGCCTAAGAAATTTATTTCCTTAAAGCAAAATTTTTATTTAGAAAGCTTAATTTTAAAACCAGCATCACTAAGCTTTTGTAAGAGTAAGTCTAATTTCTTGAGATGATCTGTAATATTTTTCGTTGCGATTATAATACCGTCAAGATAAACAAATATTCCTTGTCCTAAAATTCCGGACAATACGTAATTCATAAGACGCTGGAATGTGCCTGGGGCTGTGCTCAGTCCCAACGGCATCCTTGTATATTGGTAGTGTCCTCTATAAGTGGAAAAGG
>NC_136993.1:13996745-14011745 GCF_032717465.1 Coenobita brevimanus | reverse complement strand
GTCCTGGGGTATCGCAAGCGAATTGAAGACATGAAAGTGTTTCAGGATTGCCCTGAAACGCCTTCCACTCATCACTTGCATAAAGAGGGGATAGTTGTGGAGGCGGGATCCCATCCAGTAGTGCCGGATGCTCGGGAGATTCATAACCCCCATGAAAAAGTAAAGCCCCAGGAACTTGGCCATCTCCTCTTCATTGCAGATGAACCATGCATCCAACGCAGTCCCCAGGAATGACGCGTAGCTGTTGGTCTCGTGGGTGAAATACGTCAACAACTCCCTTGTGAAGAACAGCTGGAAGAACTGGAGAGGAGTTGTTGGTGGATCCACCTTCATTCCTGGGGATCCTGTGAAGGGCCCATTAGTTGGTGTGAAAGGGCCACTGCTCCATCCTTGATCCATTGTGGCAACACCTCCTGCAGTGGTTGCAGTGGGTCAGCGTACCGACACCCTTGTTCCTCTTCGGACACCCCTTGTCAGGCCCCCATACCCGGGCCGTGGACCACACCGGCCTCATCGAGGTGGTGAGGGTTCCGACGATGAGGAGGACGAGACTGTCTCCTGCTGCTGGAAAATACCAGGGGGGATTATCGTTGTTGGGGACAGCGCCCTTGTTGACCAGGCAGGGGACGACGACAGTGTCGCCTCCTGCACCAGTTGCGCCACAGACAGTGCGCACCGTGCGGGTGCCAGTGTCATGTAACTTGGCCCAGCTTCCAGTGACACAGGCTTGGCCAAGGGGGAACCAGAGGCTTGAGGTGGAGAGACCATGATGGCCGTAGGAGCGAGAGGTCCAAGCAAAGGCGATGTCTGTCATCCAAGTGAAGACAATGATTGGGCCGATAGTCCTGACACTGGTGGTGGTGGTGTCTGCTCCCGTCGTTCTTGTAGCACGGGCAATGCCGCCTGAGGGGAATCCTCCTGGACCTCGTCCCATTCCTCCTCACTTGGGACATCGCTCAGCTCGTCCTCTACTTCGCTCTCAGTCTCCTCCTCAAATAGAACCTTTTGCCACTGGTCAGAAGACAGACCTTTCTTCTCCATCCCGGCAATCAGTGCTACAGAAAGTCAAGTCTGAGCTTTTTAGGTTCTCTGCTGAAAAGGAAGAGATATTATTCATTGTCACGCAACACCTTCCATTCAGAGTAGCACTACACACGTCATGTTATATCTTTCTGTACAGGAAATTGCTGCACCTTTTACGAACAGTTCACATAAAGGATAACTTTTCAGTGTTTTTTCACGGTCTCATAACTGTTCACTGGCGTCCATGGGTGTGTGCCATATATATATATATATATATATATATATATATATGTGTGTGTGTGTGTGTGTGTGTGTCTGTGTGTCTGTGTGGGTGTAATTTTTGTATTTTTTTATTTTTTCAACCCTCCTTCCGCAAAGTTTCACGACACATATACTCCCCTCACAATATCTGAAGGTTCCCTCCACACATGATATACTCCCTCACATATATATATATATATATATATATATATATATATATATATATATATATAGTAGTGCACCAACTTTCGCTACAGCAGGATTCGCGGAATCCACTTTCGCGGCATGCACCAAATATTCCCTAACTTCCACTTTCGCTTGAAAAAATCGATTTTCGCGCACAAATTTTGGGTTTGGGACAATATTTTGAACTTTGAATTTCCCGCACCGCCCGCCCGCAACCCACCGCCATCTTGAATGACGTCATGTCAACACTCTGTCCACCCATTCCCGCCATTGTGTACGAGCGTGCTAGCTCCATTGTGTTGGATTCTCACGGTTCAATGGCCTCTGCTATACCTGGTAGTGTGGGGAAAGGGCCTGGTGGTGTGGGGGGAGAGCCTGGTGGTGTGGGGGGAGGGCCGGGAGGCAGTGGTGGTGATAAAAAGTGGCCGGGATATTCAAAGTCGGGAGGAAAGGCCAAGGCTAAAAGAGAGTATCGTGTTGGAGTGAAGAAACCTCAACCTGGTCTCTGTGGTATGTTTCTCCTCATATAATGTGTACTGTACAGTTTTTATTGTTTGTATCTCACAATGCAATGTACAATAGTGATTTGATGTACTGTATTGCAAGTGAAAATGAAAATCTGATGTTACTTTAGGATAAACGGGAACCAATTAGCCTTTTTGCCATAAAGACAATGCCCCAACTTTCGCTAATTCCACTTTCTCGCATTATTTTTGGACCCAATTAGGCGCGAAAATTGGTGCCCCACTGTCTATATATATATATATATATATATATATATATATATATATATATGAATATATATGTCTATCTATGAATATATATGTCTATCTATCTATCTATATATATTCCTATATATATATAGATATATATATATATATACCTATCTCTCTCTCTCTCTCTCTCTCTCTCTCTATATATATATATATATATATATATATATATACATATATATATATATATATATATATATATATATATATAATCATCATCATCATCAGCCGTTTGATCCACTGCAGGACCGACCTATCCCGACCGAAGTCGGGACGATACAGCCAATGTATCTCCACCAAGTGGCTTAGGCTGTTTGGTAGAGATTGTATGTAGGGTGAGAAGTGCTTGTAAATGTAATTGTAGTGCTGGAGTGGCTTTGGATGTGTGTGTAGTCTGTGAACCAAGTGTAATCGGCCTGTGCAAGCCGACTGGGTTCAAGCATAATTTACAGCAAGCGACAATGGTTCAACCACACCCCTTGTGTCTGCCAATGCAGTACGTGCCCGGGTGAACACTCCCAAAGTTTATTACCCTGGCAGGGTGCGAACCTTGGTCCACCCCTGGACGAAACGCAGACTCTACTACTGTACAACAGAGGCTCCATATATATATATATATATATATATATATATATATATATATATATATAATATATATATATATATATATATATATATATATATATATATATATATATACATATATATATATATATATATATATATATATATAGATATATATATATATATATACACAGACACATTTTCCCCTCCTTCCCCAAACGTTCCCCCAACACATGATACAATATTTCCCACGAACACTCGTGGCACATATCACAAACATTTTAGATAAGAATCATAAATTTCAACTATTGTTTTTGAAAAGTACACTACCTGTCCACTGACGTCCGTGGTTGCCCGGCGTTGCAAGGTACAACAGTACCTGTTCAATGACGTCCCTCGTTTCTTGGCATCGTTACCTTTCACAGCACACCTGCCGCTAAGGTACCGCTCACCTATGCTACGCATCATAATTTATGCCGTCATGAGGATACATGGCACATTTCACTTACACTTGACACAATATCATGCACAAATACATGACTACCACAATGATTCCACCTAATCTCCGCAATTACTCCCTTCCTTACTACGGTTCAACGTGACTGTGATGCAGCATCCTTCGCCGGGAGAGTACGAAGCAACTCTATTGTATTGGCACACACCACACTCCTTCACGAACACCCACAGCATGTTAGACGTATATTTCACACAATTCCATACGCATTTTCACTATCAGAATCACAATAATTCCATCCCTAAACACCTGTAATTCTCCCTTCACGACTATAAAAACTGTACGTGATGCCTGCCCCATTCCACACTATGGTTCATGGCATCCACAATGCTAACTAGTTCTATAATTTCACCAAGCCAGCCTTGAGGAGGGCGAGAGGCGAAACCCCGCCACAGTGAACACTCATATCGGCTGTAAGCCTAACGCTTGATAATGGACACAATTCCTTTTTGTGACATATATCTATGTTCCATCGACAATATCACATACAAATATGCTCACAAATATTGCATTATCACACTGAGTCCATTGGGGCTTTGGCTTGGGCAGGAGGAGGAGAATTAGTAGGAGTTTAAAGGGACAGTAAATGCGACACAACCTCACCGCCTGGCTACTTGGAAGAGACTGAGGTTTCTCAGTACATGCTGGTCCCCGTGAGGCAGCTCAGTGTTGCCAATGCCTTACCATTGGAAAGCGCTACAATCGCTACGACGCGCCAAAATTTGACACAAATCCGCCAGAAACTTAATTTTTGGTGAATTTTTTGGTGCTTATAAACGCGATTCGCATGACTGAACAAATTTAGAAAATCCACATGACACACGAATCGCGTGACTGAAACTGAGAGGGTTAAGGTGATGCTGCTGGGACCAATCAGGGAGTTGGATGCTTTCTAGTGGATGCTCAGGGGTGCTGTTGGTCCAAAGCAGGCCTTGCTTTACTGAATGAGATGCAGGCCAAAATAAGACTTGTCTAGCACAATGTATAATGGAGGATGAACATATTCATCATTATATATATATAAAATATATATATATATATATATATATATATATATATATATATATATATATATATATCAATGGTAGGCGGGGGCACTCAACATCCACACACTTGATGTAATGCTGCTCTTGGGTGCCTGCCCTCTCCTCTCTTCCGTCCTTCCTTCCTTCCTTTTCTGCTTTTCTTTCGTTCTTTCCACTTCCTTCTGCCTATGGGTGACTTTGCACTGAGTGACGAGCCAAATGGTTTCCTGTACTACACCAGGAAACCATTTACTATGCTAGGTGGTAACAATATAAACAATTATGATGCCTAGTGGTTTAGTGGGTAATTAAGGTGCTCCAATTGATTGAGATTGTGTAGGTTTATATCCAAGGCATGGCTAGGATTTATTACTCACTTAATGCGACTCAGGGATGAGTGAGGCCAATCACCGTCATCTTAAAATGTCAGGACCTACTTTCCTAGGCCCCAGCTCCTATGCTGCTCATGGAAAAGAAAGGATTAGATGATAATTATATATATATATATATATATATATATATATGAACCTCTGTGGTACAGTGGTAGAGTGTGCGTTTCATACATGGGTGAGCCAGGGTTCACGCCCTGCCAGGGTAATAAACTTTGGGAGTGTTCACCCGGCCACATACTGCATTGGCGGATACATGGGGTGCTATGGTTGAACCAGTGTCGAATACTATGAAGTATGCTTGCACCCAGTCGGCTTGCGCGGACTGATTACACTTGGTCCACAGACCACACACACATCCAAAGTCACTCCAACACTACAATTACACTTACAAGTACTTCTCACCCTACATACAATCTCTACCAGACAGCCTAAGCCACTTGGTAGAGATACATTGGCTGTATCGTCCCGACTTCGGTCGGGATAGGCCGGTCCTGCAGTGGATACTCAAACGGCTGATGATTTTATATATATATATATATATATATATATATATATATATATATATATATACATATATATATATATATATATATATATATATATATATATATATATATATATATATATATATATATAGCATCGAAAGAATAATGCAAGAACAATGACCAGAAAGCAATTTAGGTATGACATGGATGCGAAGTAATTTATGAAACTGTTCTACATAGGGGAAAAAAAAAGAAGTAAAATTTAAAGGAAAATAAGCAGTGATAAAATGCGGTGATGTAATACAATAATACCTACTATCACACACCCAAATAGCTCAAACAGGCCGGCATGACAAATAAAAGCTGGTAGGTTATCATGGGCATAGTATGCTCGTAATCTGAACCACCAAGAGCGACGTATACGAAACCCAGCGGTTCTTAACTAATTGGGCAGTAGCCAATCATATTTATTATCAGGCGTAGTAGGCTGCCAACCATGGGCAAACCGAACTTTCGTCTGGGCATTATAAGAAATGCAATGCCAGTCCAAGGTGTTCGTCATGGACAGAAGAAACAGCGAGGTTGCAGTACGAGGACAGATCATCGGTCTTGGAGAGAGTTGATTAAGTATCCGGGTCGTCACCAACGAATCAGGCATATCAACTATGACTGCGGCAAAGTGGATACAAAGATGGCAAGATTCTGCAGATCTGACAAATCAGGGTACGTAGGCATACGGTGAACAACACTGCATTCCTCTTGCACCATTTTTAATTAGTGAACTAACTTAGCCACGTTCCTCTATTGTTATCGAAGGTTAGTAAATATGCCCTATTGTTACCTCCGCCAGGAGGTTTATTTTCTGCGTGTCTGTCTATATGTCGGTCTTCCTGAGTCTGCGTGTGTATGTGTCTCTCTTAGTGTGTGTGTGTGTGTGTGTGTGTGTATGTATGTGTGTGTGTGTGTGTGTGTGTGTGTGTGTGTGTGTGTGTTCTTACCTAATTGTATCTTTACAGGAACGAGTCAAGCGCGTACTGTCCCGAGTCTTAAACCATATTAATCGTACATATCCTTAAATTTGTGAATTGTTTTGGCACACACTATTTCATTCGGTTGTGCATTCCACTGATCAGTTGCTCTATTTGGGAAACTAAATTTCCTGACGTCTTTATCACCTCTCTTTTTTATGCAATTTTTTGCAGTGTCCTCTTGCTGATGCTTCCCCATACGTTAAGTAATGATTTATGTCTATTTTCTCCTTCCCTGATATGCATTTATATAGCATAATCATGTCACCTCTTTTCCTTCTCTCCTGTAGTGTTGGTAGATTCTGTTTATTTAGTCTTTCTTCATAGCTTAGATCCCTTAAGCTTGGTACCCATCTTGTAGCGGCCCTTTGAACTTTTTCAATCTTGTCTATGTGTTTTTTGAGATGAAGACTCCAGACTACTGATGCATACTCCAGGGTTGGTCTGATGAATGATGTTATTATCTTTCTTAGCATGTCTTCATTTACGTATGTAAACGTTATTCTCATATTGGCAAGTAGTGTATACATGTTCTGTACCTTCTCACTGATGTCGTCAGCCGGAGATAGTCTGTTATTGACAATCACACCTAGGTCCTTTTCTATTTCTGATGTGTGTAGGGTTTTATTTCCTAACATATAATTCCAATCAGGTCTTTTTCCACTTTTACCAAACTTGATTACATGACACTTGTTCACATTGAATTCCATTTCCCATGTGTTACTCCATTCATGAAGTTTATTTAATTCTTTTTGTAGCTCTTTACAAAAGTCTGTGTTAGTAATTCTCCTTTGTATTTTTGCATCATCTGCAAACATATTTAGATAGGTTTCATTTCCAGTATTACTGTCTATATCATTTATATATACTAAAAACATGATTGGTCCCAGCACTGAGACCTGTGGTACTCAACTAGTCACTTCTTTCCATGATGAGTAATTTCCCCTTAGTTCTGTTCTCATTTTCCTTTTCATGAGAAAATTTTGAATTCAACAATAGAGTTTGCCTGGAATTCCTCCTTGATGGTATAGTTTCCATAGAAGTCTTTGGTGTGGTACTGTGTCAAATGCTTTCTTGAAATCTAAATAGATACTGTCCACCCATCCTTCTCTTTCCTGTAATGTGTCTGTCACTCTGTCATAGTAGCTCAGCAGATTAGTAACACATGATTTACCTTTTCTGAAACCAAACTGTCTTTCTGTTATCATATTGTGCTCTTCTAGATGATTTACCAAAGCTTTTCTTATAAGCTTTTCTAATACCTTACTTACAGTACAACACTGGTTAGTGATACTGGTCGGTAGTTAAGTGGATTTTGTCTTTTTCATTTCTTGAATAAGGGAACAATGTTTGCATTCTTCCAGATATCAGGTAGTTTACCTTGACTCAAGGATTTCTTGAAAATAAAAAATAATGGTTTACTTAACTCTATTGCACATTCACATAGCACCCAACATGAAATTTCATCAGGACCATTTGCTTTTCATTTGTCTAATTTATTTAGCTCCTCCTGTATATCTTTTTCTGATATTTGTATATCTGGTAGTATGTGTGGGCATGCATGTTCCACATAATCCCTCTCAAAAATTTATCCTCTGTAAAAACTGATTGGAAATTCTTGTTTAGTGCTTCACAAATATCCTTCTCTTGTGTATAGGTGATTCCATCGTCCGTAATGGATTGTATTTTATCTTTTACTTTGGTTTTGCTTCTGATGTAGCTGTAAAATAGCTTTGGTTGATCACTACTTTTATTTATGATATCCTCTTCAAACTGTTTTTGGGCTTACCTCCTTATTCTTGTATAATCGTTTCTTGCCTGTTTGTAATTATTATATGCCCTTTCACTATTTTGTCTTCTGTATCTATTCCACAACAAATCTCTTTTTTCTTTTGATTTTTTACATTCTGTATTGAACCATTTCTTTATATTATTTTCTGCTTCTTTGTGCTGTAGGATGTACTTCTGGACTCCTATTTCATAAAGTTCACAGAAATTTTCATATATAGCATTTAAATCTTGTCCTCTAAGCTACTTTTCCCAAGCTATTTCTAAGAAGTACTTCTTTAGGTCATGATACTTTCCCTTTTTATAGTTTAGACTCTTTTTGTAACTTTCATTGCTGTTATCTATGTCATATGCAATCCTGAAGTTGCAATTTAGTACTCCATGGTCGCTTTTGCCGAATGGAGGGTGATATATTAAATTGTCAATATCGTTTTCTTGCCTAGCAAATATGAGATCTAGCATTGAAGGTACATCGTGTCCTCTTTTTCTGGTGCTTTCCCTTACATGTTGCGTTAGGAAAAACTCTTGCACAAGATCCAGGAGCTTTTGGTCCCAACAGCTTTCTTGGCTTATTATATCTAGAGTATTCCAATTTATGTTTGTATGAAAATCTCCAGTTAGTATAATTCTTTCCAAATTCTCTTCCATTTTATGTAGTAAAGCTCTTAAACTCTGAATTGTACTCTCTGCCAGGTCCTCATATTCATCTCTTTCCCATGTGTTTGATTTAGGTGGCATGTACAAATTGGCTACAATTACTTTCCCTTCAGATGTATTTATCTCTACTGCAATCAGGTCTACTTGTGAGGGTATGTCTAATTCTATTTCTTTGACTTTTAGATTTTTCTTAGTTAATATTATAATTCTTCCTCCTTTTTTTAAGTTCCTATCTCTTCTCCATATATTATATTCCCCTAAGTTTAGGATGTCATTCGATATCCTTGGTGTTAATTTTGTTTCAGTTAAGCATATTATATGTGGTTCATTTTCTCTGGCATAATCATTCATCTCTAATAATTTGGATACCATTCCATCCACATTTGAGTACATCAACTTAATCATCTTGTTTATATACTTGTCATAGACATGGTTCTACTACCTTTCTCCTTTTTATTCGCTCCTGTTTATGTACCACTTTTGTACCTGCAATCCTATTACTTTGTAAGAAAATGTGTTCTTCTCCTCCTCTGATCTTCCCTCATTTTTTGTTTTTGCTTCCTCCCTCTTCTCTTTCAATAATTCCAGTTCCTCTTGTGTTAGGCATCTTTTCATCCATACATTTTTGACCTCCTCTTTTTCCATAAGATTCTTTGCATTTTTTAGTATCTCCTCCACGGTGTTTACACTCTGGAAGGTTACCTTTAGGGGTCTTGATTTACTTCTCTCGTATTTCCCTAACCTTTTGTGTTCCTCTATGTCTTTACTAGATTTCCTCTGATACTTCTTTCAATGTGCTCATTACATTTGCCATCTTCTTTTTGTCTCTTGAGATCTTGTTTTTTACTTCTTCCCCTTCTATACCAGTGATTACTATAGATTTGTTGATATCTGTTGAATCTCTGACTAACTTTGGATTGTTTTGGATTATTCTTGTCACTTCCTTTTTAATGCTTTTTTCTTCCATCCATGTTTCTAAGTCTTTCTTTACTTTCACCATTTCAGCATATGTGGTTTCCACATCATTTTTGTAGCTTTGCACAGTTTCATTCACCTGTGTTATCTTCTCCTCATTATCACCGCTCTGATCTATCAGACTGCTTACTTGCCTAATTGTCTCTGTATCACTTTTGAACTCTTCCATAATACTCTCGTGGTTGACCACTGTACTTGCCATTTCACTAATTTTCCTCCTAAGCGTACTCACTTCAGCTGTTAGCTCATCTATGGTTATGTCTTTCTTGTTGTCTTCCTTTCCTAATTTTTCTATTTCTTCCTTTTGCAAGTGCATCTGTTTCTTAATTTCATCAATCTCATTTTGAAAAGCCGTCTCTAACCTGTGTATTCTTTCCACCAGTTTGTTGTGAGTCTCCATTTCAACCAGTTCTTGGTAGAAATCATCATCCTGCTTTCTACCTTTATCCCTTTTCTTGTCCAAATTTGCTTTACTAAAGTATGTGGTCATTTTGCAGTACTAAAAGCACATATAGTACTTACATTCCCTGGGGCAGATTGTAGACTAAACAACGATCAGCTGATTGTGCGCATTCTTGCCGCTGGTTTGTTTACTTTTCTGTTTGACCAAGTCTTACTTAAAACTTCTTCTTTTTTATATTAGAACACCATTTAGTCTAACCTTGTACAGAGCTTGACTCATATAAAGATACTTATTTAGGTAATGCCGCTGGCCAAGTTGGCCAGATATAGAATGGTGGCGACGTACGTCTGCTTTCTCTTGGAGCCTCGATGTGTGAGTGTGTGTGTGTGTTTGTTTGTCTGTGTGTGTTCGTTTGTCTGTGTGCATGTGTATTTCTGAGTGTGTTCATGTGTGTGTCTGAATGTGTGCGTGTGTCTGAGTGTGTGTGGTGTCTGTCTTGCGAGTGTGTGTGTGTATGTGTGTGTGTGTGTGTGTGTGTGTGTGTGTGTGTGTGTGTGTGTCTTTTACGCAATAAATGATGAACAGATTTTCATGAAACTTGGTGGGGGGATGCAACATGAGGCTGGAGAAACCCATTGAATTTTGGAGTCCATCCGGTTTGAGGGGCACTCTGTACAGCGCATACATCCGTCAACTACTGAATGGATATTCATGAAACTTGGTTTAGGGATGGGCCATGGGCCAGAAAATAACTCGTTAAATTCTGGAGTGGATCTGGATAAAGGATCATTCAAATGGAGTGCATACCACCGCAAAGGATTGTTGGGCCTTTACGGAGGTATGCACTCTATTGACTACCCTTCTAGAAAGTTATTATTGTATTTGTAGCTTTCCCATATTGCCCACCACGTTTGGGTAGGGGCCCGTGGGTAGGCTGTCGTGGTCCAGATTTTCAAGTGAAAGGTGACATGTGTGTCCACCCTCATGGTATTACGTGAGTCTGTGATCCCAGCCCCCTTGGGGAGACTGGAACCTTTGTGCATGGCATGGCTTTCTACCAAGAAATGTTTATCACTGTTTGCCAGTGCTATTTAGATTATATTTTTAAGCTTTATCTCTTTCTGACATACGTATAATACCTGATAAATGTATATTTCTCTTAGAAACACTAAATACGTAATATAATAAATAGAAACTGGGGTTGTAAATATTCCAAAGAAGTTTGTCAGTTCGTGGGTTTCATCTACAGTATCCTACATACTGAGGGACACCGATTTTGTCCCTAAATCACCACCTCACCCTAAAGGAAAGACAGCACATAAATGATAATGAGGGTTTGCATGTGCAGCATTTCCTTGAGGGCCACAACATTGCTATTACTGAATCTCCTACACACCCCAAAGGCTCTCATATCACTCAAAAAGGAACCTTTTCCCACACATAACCCCACTTAATGTAATACTAATCTGCCCTAACTACTCATTCAATGAAGTAGGAAAATGTTTAAAGAGGTCGACATACTTTTGATCGTCTGACAATGTAAATAACTGCATTCCACAGCAAAACGATCACGCTTACCAATGACGACGCGCCAGCAGGACAGAGCGTGCAACATGGGAATCACCACTAACCAAATTTGCAGTGGCACTCTGAGAGAGACTTGGGCTAGAAGTATCTCTCTCTACAGTCTGTTGGCGGTTACATGAGGCGGGAATACATCATAGGGTTCCCTGTTCCCGCGAAAAAGGAGAGCCTCACAGAAGCGCATCGTGCTGCCAGACTGGAACTTTGCCCGTCAATATGAGTCCCAAAGGCTAGACATCTGGCCATGGGTTTTCTCAGACGAGAAAACTCCCCAATCGTCTGATAATGGTAGGGCTCGTGTGGAGGAGATATAATACCTGCTAAGATGTTTAATATATTGATGTTTGACCTAAAAGCACTGCCACAACCAGTGTTTCATATAGCTTTAGAGAGAGAGAGAGAGAGAGAAATGGAGAAATGAATTCCCCGAGCTAGGCAACTAAGGCCATATAGCCCCACTGGGTTACAGGAGGGCGCTACCCCTCCTGGCAACGGTAGCCCGGGCGAGGCTCGAACTTGCGACCTTCTGATCACAAGCTCAGCGCACTACCACTGTGCTACTGCGCCCCCAGAGAGAGAGAGAGAGAGAAAGAGAGCGCTGGAGTAAATCTCGGCAATCAACATTCCCTGCTGGGGAATTTAAAAAAACATCACACTCTCGTGTTCATTATTGCCTGCAAAAGCAACTTCTCCCGAGTCACATTAAATGATTATTCTTTTTTGGTAATAAAAGTAGGTCATCTAACGTAAGAAAGGCTGAAATTTCACGCAGTGTAATAAAAATTACAATATTTTAACTTTGTAGTGGATAAGTAAGGAGGCGGCTGCAGACGAATGAAGAGAGATCCCTTGCTGGGTTCAAACACTTATAATTTCACACTGTTTTCTTTTAATTTAACCTTCATAATTTTCTTATTTAGACTGATCCTATATTTGCAAAATCTTCACGAGAGGGTGAAAATGTTTCGAATAGGTATGTGGAAGGATCAAGTGAATCTGTATTTCTTTCCCAGGAAGGGTGGTGGGTATATCGATCGCCGAAACTTGCGCCAGCTAGAAAAAAACGGCTGTTTTACTGTAATACATACATCATAATATCATAAATCACAGGATTAGGCCTACAAACTCGGTGATTTACTGTGAAATAGGCTCACAAAATCACATCAGCAACAATGCGAATGGTTTGTCAAATTAAAAAATCACTTTACATTAATATACTTGTCTATTACTTAACAGAAACGATAATTTTGTTGACCAGTGAATCGGTTACCCAGAACATTTGGGAAGGATAAATGAATCTTTTAAATGTAGTATAGTATATACCACCCATAGTCTGTAAGGTGAAATTATGCAGGAAAATATAACAGACACTACTTTCACCTATTCAATAGACTAGATAACTGTTATTCCTTCTATAACTACAGTATTTTTTTTTTCTCTATATATACATATATATATTTAAGCATTTTCCAAACAAAGTAGGGTAGCTTTCAACTAAAGGAGGAAGCCAGAACCAAAACTAACTCCTATAATGTAATAATCTTTTTTTTTTCTTTCTTTCTTTTTTAGCTATGATCGAGTGCCCAAACACCTACTAGACCAGAAGTGGACATCAAGTGTGCAATGTATGGGGCTGGATATCTATCCATGGAGTGGGAAATATTACGAGAGTAGAGGGACGGTTCACAGCCCAGAAGTATTTGGAAATTCTTAAGGAACTTTTCCTACCTTCCCTGCAGGAGCGACATCCCTTCCCACCAGGTCCCATCATATTCGTCCATGATCGGTGCCCATTTCACATGGCACGTGGAGTCCAGAAGTGTCTGCTATACTGGAAAACCTTCAGCTCTTGGACTGGGCTACCAAGGGTTGCGACTGCAACCCAATTGAAAATATCCGGGCGAATATGGTCAACACATGGGAGCCAGTAACATAGAGGACAGCCGAGCAGTTGATGGAACATATACGATGAGAATGGAAATCTCTGTGGGGAAAGCCGCACATTGAGAGAAATCTCTCCATCATGCCTGATAGACTCCCCAGTGTTATTGTGCAGGAGGGAGGATGGACCCATTACTAAACACATCAATAAACTGTTTGTGATCTAGTGTTTCAATTTTCCTTTTTCATATTATATTGTTGCGGATTACCAAATGCTCCTAGTACTGTATGTTGAGAGATTCAGGTAATGCTGTTAATGTGAGCCTAGTAGCTCAGTCAGTAGAGCGCTGACTCGCCGCCCATAAGGTCGGGAGTTAGGGCCCATGCCATGCTACATGGTCTTCGATGTCTACACGATTATACTGTATATATATATATATATATATATATATATATATATATATATATATACTGAAGACAAAAGTAGGTCAATTCCGTATACCTTGGCCGTTAAATATGAATACTGTGGGTATCTTATTGAAGTGGGATTCAGATTTTAATGATAAACTTCTTTCTCCTCTAGCGGACGTCAAAACCTACCGGTATGGTTATTCTGGCTAAAGACATGACCATATTATTAATGTTAGTGATAATCTCAGTTATCGATCTGTCAACCATTTCTGATGTTGCTTACCACTATACACGAAAATGCCTTTGGTTTCAGTTGCCTGGTGTTATAATGTAATATTCTATCCAAGTCTGTTTATTGAACATTGTACTGAATTTGAGTGTGTACAAAAACCTGATTATAGTTATATAGCTTGATTTTTACTAGACTCATGACATAGCATACTTAGTATAAATGGCTTGCTGGAACCGAATTGTCTGAGCACAATAACGCAGTATGGTGGTGTAACGGGTTAGAGATGAAAGTGAGATACATGGAGGGAAGCGTAGTCTGGTAGATACTGTAAGAGCTGATCAAGGAGTGCTGAAGTGGTCTGATAATGTGGAATTCATGGATAGTAGGACTGGTGAAATGGATATAAGAATCATAGGTGGAGGGAGCAACAGAGAGAAGGAGATCGAAGAGATGGAAGAATACTGGGAGACACGCTTTGTGTGGCTGGGAGATAGGCTTTGTGTGGCGGAAGTTTTTAGATATTATGAATTTGACGACACTAGCCCAGAAGGACTAGGCCGATATTGCAATGCTCTCCTATGATACTCCAATATATTACTACATGCGGGAATAGAATCCGGGACTCTCAGATGAGAGTCAAGCAGCAATCCACTACACCTCGACCAGGTAAAATTTATCCGACATTATCAAGATCTTCTTTCTTCTCTCTTAAGAACACCGGTATACTTTATCCCAATGTGGAATAGTTTCATTAGCGACTTCACTTCCTTGTCTTACCCAAATTGCATTCCGGGCATTGTTCCCGCATCATAATTTCC